>NC_013573.1:0-18842 GCF_004324835.1 Dendronephthya gigantea | reverse complement strand
GCTTACTCTAGATTAAAAGTAATCTAAAGTAGGTGAGAACACTCTTGGGGCCATATATACGGAATTGGAAAAGCTTTTGGGTGTGTCAACAAAGTAACAGGGCTAGAGAAGAATGAAAACTCCAATTAATGCATTATTAGAGGCCTCGCTCCTACGTGACGCGGCTGAGCCATTTCAACTAAGCTTCCAAGATGCTGCTAGTCCTGTTATGGAAGAGATTTTGTTTCTACATAACCAAATTATGTTTATTTTAATTATTATAATAACAACTGTATTGTGGTTGATTATAAGAGGATTAACAGGCCAAGCTTATCATCGCTATCTTATTGAGGGGGTTACGATAGAAATTGTTTGGACTATAATACCGGCAGTTATACTAGTGTTTATAGCATTCCCTTCTTTGAAACTACTTTATTTGATGGATGAGATAGTAGAACCCGGTGTGACAGTAAAAGCCATAGGTCATCAATGGTATTGGTCTTATGAGTATTCAGACTATCAAACTACCTTAGGTGAAGATAGTACCTTAGAATTTGATTCTTACATGATACCTACGAGTGACCTTCAACCCGGCGATCTCCGACTATTAGAAGTTGACAATAGAATGGTTGTTCCTATTGATACTTATGTAAGAGTTTTAGTTACAGGCGCAGATGTACTTCACTCATTTGCTGTACCTTCATTAGCTATTAAAATGGATGCTGTGCCTGGACGTCTTAATCAAACCGGGTTTTTAGCTAAAAGACCGGGATTATTTTATGGTCAATGTTCCGAGTTATGTGGTGCTAATCACTCTTTTATGCCCATTGTTATAGAGGCTGTTAGCATGGATAAATATATCAGCTGGCTATCTTCATTATGTGCTGATCTTTAGAGGATCTTTCAATCATCGAATAATGCCTCACTTAGATATAACTGCTTATTTAACTCAATATAGCTGGACACTAATAATTTTGTTAGCACTTTATAGTATTATGAGTTTATTTATTTTACCTAAAATTCAAAATAATTTACGTATAAGAAGTATACTACAGGAAGAGGGGGCAGCCCCTAGTAAGGGACTCGGGGTTAATCGAGCATATGCTATACTACAAGATATACTCCGTAGATAGGGACATTTCCTACATATATTCAATATGGCAGCTTCTTTCTTTGATCAATTTAATGTAGTTCGGATAATTGGGGGGATAATTACTAATTCTTCTCTTATGATGCTTATTCTATTAAGTGCAATATTAATAGGGAGTTGTTCATATAAATTAATACCTACAAGATTGCAGGCTATACAAGAGATTGTTTATACCCACTTTTTAGAATTAGTAAAAGACTCTACAGCTAATAAGGGAACTCAGTATTTTACTTTTATTATAACCCTATTTGCGTTTATTGCTGGACTAAATCTGTTAGGTCTATTTCCTTATGTGTTTACCCCAACTGCCCATATTGTTATTACTTTCGGGCTAAGTTTATCTATTTTAATAGCAGTGACAATATTGGGTATAACACAATACCGTTGGAACTTTGCTTCAATGATGATGCCTAGCGGGGCTCCTTTATCATTAGCCCCGCTATTAGTTATAATTGAAACGGTTAGCTATCTTTCCCGGGCAATTTCCTTAGGTGTTCGATTAGCGGCTAATTTATCTGCTGGACACCTTTTATTTGCTATATTAGCAAGTTTTGGGTTTGCAATGATTAGTAATGGAATGTTAGTCTTAAGCTTAGCCCCAATATTAGTAATGGTTTTTATAACTTTACTAGAAATTGCCGTGGCCTTGATTCAAGCATATGTATTTTGTTTACTAACTACCATATACATTAATGATACTCTAAATCTACATTAACCCACACTTAGAATAATTGTTGGGTAGGAGTATTAGTCTCCGCTCGATTCCCCGCCGGGGAGCCATGAGTAAGGCTTATCACCCTTATCATTTAGTGGACCCTAGTCCATGGCCTTATATAGGCGCAATTGGGGCCCTACTAATTACAGTGGGCTCAGTGTTATATTTTCATTACAGTTATACATGGATAATGTATTTAGGCGCAATAACTATAATATTAACAATGTTTGTTTGGTGGAAAGATATTATTAGAGAAGCCACTTTCCAAGGACACCACACTCAAATAGTAAAAAAAGGATTAAGATATGGTATGATCCTTTTTATTACTTCTGAAGTTTGCTTCTTTTTTGCGTTCTTTTGGGCTTTCTTTCATAGTAGTTTATCTCCCACTATAGAATTGGGGGCTGTTTGGCCCCCTGTTGGTATAGAAGTGTTAGACCCATTTTCTGTGCCCCTATTAAACACAGCTATATTACTTAGTTCAGGAGCAACAGTTACATGGGCACATCACGCCATAGTTAGCGGACAAAGATTAGAGGCCATACAATCACTGACTTGTACCGTAATCCTTGGAATTCAATTCACAGCCCTACAAGCTATGGAGTATTACGAAGCGCCCTTTGCGATTTCCGACTCCGTCTATGGTTCAACCTTTTTTATGGCCACAGGTTTTCATGGTTTTCATGTTATAATAGGGACTGTATTTTTGACTGTGTGTCTAGCTAGACTAATAGGTTATCACTATACTCGTCATCATCATTTTGGTTTTGAGGCTGCTAGTTGGTATTGGCATTTTGTAGATGTGGTTTGGTTGTTTTTGTATGTATGTATTTACTGGTGGGGCTCTTAGCCCGGGCCATGGTTACATAGTGCTTAGCTAAGCTCAGCTTGTAGGGTCAACTAACGGTAAGTTCTCAGACTCATAATCTGGTTATGTAGGTTCAACTCCTGCCCCTACCACCATTAAAAATAAGTACACACACACACACACACACACACATAAAAACCAAGTAGGCACAGGAAAGAGGAAAATTATAAAAATCTGGGCAAACATACACGAACTAACTCGATTAGGGGGTATGGAACTACCCCCAATAATACAATAGCTACTATTAGCGGTAATTGCCCATTAAACTCTCGTCTATTAATATCTCTCGAAAATATTAAATATGGAGAAAGTTGCCCAAAACAAATTCTATTATATAAATATAACGAATAAGCAGCAGCTATGACCATACTAGTTGAGGTAAGAATACCTAATGATGTACTAGTAGAAAAAGCAGCCACTAAGGATAAAAATTCTCCGACAAAGTTACAACTAAGAGGAACAGCAATATTAGCTAAAGTAAACACCATAAATATGATAGAAAATAGGGGCATAGTCATAACTACTCCCCTATAATACCTAATTAACCTTGTGTGATGTCTCTCATAGAGCAGCGTTACTGCTATAAATAAAGCGGGGCTAACCACTCCATGGGCTATCATTAAGAATATAGAGGCTATTAAACCCTCCATCGTATGAGTAAATAAGCCTATTGTTACTATTCCCATATGAGCTACCGAGGAATAGGCTATCAGACGTTTCGCATCTACCTGTCTGCAAGTAGTTAAACTTCCATATATTACTGCTATTAATGATAACGTTAATATGATTGGTGCTAAATACTCTGTTGCTTCTGGGAAAAGAGGCCAAGCGAATCTAATGAATCCATAACCCCCTAATTTTAATAATATTCCAGCCAGAATCACTGAACCAGCTAAAGGAGCCTCAACATGCGCAAGAGGCAACCATATATGAAAGGGGATCATAGGTATTTTAACTGCTAAACTAAGGAAGAAACCCACAAATAACCAAATTTGAATGTTATTATCAATTTGAATGTTAGTTAAAGATAAGTAGTCGGTTGTGCCCGTTATTCTATAAATAACTGCTATGCTAAGTAACATTAATATTGAACCAACTAAAGTATAAAAAAAGAAATAATAGGCAGCTTTTATCTTCTCTGCCCGAGCTCCCCACACTCCGATTATTAAGAACATAGGTATTAATATGCTCTCAAATAGCACATAAAATATTAACAGATCTAATGTTGAAAATACCCCAATTAATAGTAACTCCATGCCTAAAAGGCATATAATAAACTCCTTAACAAGAAACTTAATACTATTCCAACTTACTAAGATACAAATAGGGGTTAATAAAGTACTTAGTACAATGAAAAATATAGAGATCCCGTCAATAGCAAACAATATTGGAGAACCTTCAAACCAACCTATTGTACTTACCCAATTGAATTCTATTATCTGTTGAAATTGAGCTTCTTGATGAAGGTTAACTAATAATAAAATAGAAAGAGCAAATGTAATCAGAGACCACTCTAACGCTTGCTGGCGTAGTTTCAGACTATTTTCCCTGGGAATTAATGCTATAATTACTATACTTACTAATATAGAGCCAACTATACAAGTTAATATCATATTAATATAATTACTAGCCACTACCTTGCGGCTAGTTTTCTCCTATTTTAGGATATTACTCCGGACTTGGAAAAGAACCTGTTTCTAATTTGCGACTAGGTACTTAAGTGCGATAGCTGTTCCAACTAATATCATTAATGCATAATTAAATAATAAACCAGATTGTAGGCTGCTTAACTCTTTAGTTCTCTCAACCATGAATCGAGCTATTCCAGTGGGGCCTAAAATCTCTAAAACTCCCCTATCTATAGTACGATAAGACACAAAATGGCCGAACTTCCAAACTGCGCTTCCAATATAATAATTTGCTATTTGATTAAACTCCCAGGCATAAAATAAAAAACCATATATGCTGGGGCGTGTAATATAATAGACAACATATGGACGAAGTATAAACACTAGTAATATACCTGTTACGGACATAATAACTGGTGCTAAAGAAACTATTGTAGGCACAAGCGGCAAGGGACGTATCCCCGGCGCAAACACCATATTTTGGGCAATATAACCAACTAATATACTTCCTGCTGCTAATACTAATAAAGGACCCAATAAGTTCCAATCAGCTTCTTGTAAGTGTTGTGCGCTTATACGTGTTAAATTAGGCTTAGACACAAAACTTAAGTAGATTAATCGGAATGAATAAAAAGCAGTTAAGAAGGCTGTAATTGAAGCTAACCAATAAATAGATATTAAACAATAATTATTATAAGTTAATTCCAATATTAAATCTTTAGAGTAAAATCCAGATAAATAGGGAAAGCCAGCTAAAGACAATGAACCAATCAACATTAATACATATGTTAAAGGTAGGCCCCGGATTATCCCCCCCATTTTTCTAAGATCTTGTTCATCTAAAAGAGCATGAATTATTGAGCCCGCCCCCAAGAATAATAAAGCCTTAAAGAAAGCATGAGTTAATAGATGATATAAACTACTTAGACAGCTATAAGTGCCACAAGCCATTACCATATATCCTAATTGACTACAAGTAGAATAAGCAATAACTTTTTTTATATCCGATTGGACTAATCCTACTGTAGCTGCAAAAAAAGCAGTTAAGGAGCCAACTAACCCCACAATAATTGTTGCAGTTGGAGAGTAATCAAAAAGGGGAGCTGATCTTATAATTAAAAACACCCCTGCTGTCACCATTGTCGCTGCGTGAATTAGGGCCGAAACAGGTGTGGGGCCCTCCATAGCATCCGGCAACCAAGTATGCAACCCTAATTGGGCAGATTTTCCTACGGCCCCTATAGTTAGTAGTATACAAATACAAGTACAAGCTGAAGATGATGATAAGGCGGAGAATAAACTACAGTAATCTAATACCCCAAATTCTTTCCAGATTAATATAATAGCTAGCATTAATCCTATATCCCCTATTCTATTAATTAACATTGCCTTAATTGCTGCTTTATTAGCTTGTATACGCGTAAACCAAAAGTTAATTAATAAATAAGAACATAAACCGACACCTTCCCAACCAATAAATAATTGCACATAATTATTACTAGTAACTAAAACTAACATAAAAAAGGTAAATAGAGACAGATAGCTCATAAATCTAGGTAAATGGGGGTCTTCTCTCATATAACTTGTAGAATATACATGAACTAGCCCGCTAATTGTGGTTACTACTATTAACATTACAGCTGTTACCATATCAAATTGGAAGCCAAAGCTAGTCATTAGTAAATCTGACTCTATCCATCTGCCTAACTCTATATATACTGTAGCCCCATTAATAAGGATTTCATAACATAATACAAAAGAGAGAAGGCTACTGGCGAGAACACACACAGAACTTAACAGGCCAGCCCCCTTTCTTCCTAGATGGCGACCCCCTAGTCCGCTTCCGACTGCGCTTAGTAGTGGTATTAATATAACTAGAAGATACATGGGAATAAATCTAAAATAATTAAATGTGTTAACTGAAAGAACAAACTAGGACATACTATAATTGTTAATACTAAATATAAACTTGCCCCTATTAATATTGCCTTGCCTAAGCCCGTTTCCTCCGGTGCTACGCTGCCACGTGGAGAATTTAGTATCTTTGTTATTACTAAAGGCGTTGACAAAGGTTGATAAAACATAATTTTAACTAATCTAAGGTAATAAACTCCAGCTATCACGGAACAAACTAAAGCTGTTAAAGCGCTAATATAGTAACCTTTACCAACAGCTGCTAAGATAATATACCATTTAGTTAAAAACCCAATTAAAGGGGGAATTCCTGCAGTAGACAATAAACCTGTAGCTAATGCTAGTGCTAACATTGGGCTTAATCTTGAAACACCACTAAATTCAATAAGCATGTCTCTTTTAGGGGATATAATTAGTACTACAGACCAAAGTAGAACTTGAGTTATTATATAGGCACCTATATACATTAAACTCGCCTGAAGACTTTCTATAGACCCAATGGCTATTCCAAGCAACACAAACCCCATGTGACTTATCCCGCTATAAGCTAGTAGTCTTTTTATTCGAGTTTGATTCAAAGCTCCTATAGCCCCGACAATCAAAGAAATTAATCCGGCTATTAATAACCCCATTTCATTTAAGCCTATTTGTACTATAATAGCTAGTACTCCCAGTTTAGGCACGATAGATAATAGCGCAGCTACCCAAGTTGGAGCCCCCTCGTAGACATCGGGGGCCCACATATGAAATGGGGCTGCAGATACTTTAAATAACAATGAGATAGTAATAAAACATTTACCAGCTAATATCTCATAAGATACTATGCTCATACGAATAAATTGAAGCTCAAGCTCTCCTGTGGAGCCATAAATTAAGGCGCAACCAAACAGGAACAACCCCGAAGATAGTGCCCCCAACACGAAGTATTTCAGCCCAGCTTCTGCCGATAATAATGAGTTTTTATTATAAGCCACTAAGATAAACATACATAATGTTTGCATTTCTAATGCTAAATATATAGAAATTAAATTTGTTGACCCAATAAGTAATAAATTACCTAAGATCACTAATAAAATCAATAAAGAGCTTGATCGATGCGATGTTTGATGGTCCAGCATACATAGTATAGCTAACCCACTAAGCATCACCAACATCTTAATCGCCTGTGTCCAACATAGTAGGTGGGGCACAGCTAATAGCCCAGCAGCCCCCGCAAGTAGCATAGCTAATCTTAAAGTAGGGGCCTTTAATCCATACGTCAACACTATTAGTATGATGAGCCCTAGTGTTAATTCCATAGTATGCCAGGGGCTATGCACCCACATGGCATATAAGAAGGTGATCTTATTAATCCCTAAACCTTTTGTTCTCCTTCTTTGCAGCAGCCAGAAGTTAATTACATCGATGGGGCCAATATAGTCGAGCATCGCTGAGACCATTCCTTGCGTACTAGGACTCAAAAAAGTTGGGATTGAACATTGTAGATAGAAACCGAGCTGTGTCACCACGCTCTGAACTCAAATCATGTACGGTTTTCATGGTCGAACAGACCAACCTAGGGTACCTTCTACAGCACCAGGGCACCGCAATTCAACATCGAGGTCGCAAACACTGTCCTCGATAAGAACTCTCCGACAATATTACGCTGTTATCCCTACGGTAGCTTTTATTCGCTTTCGATATTTATTTTGGACAATTATATCGGGTCATTATCGCCCACATAGGATGTAGTCCTTGTGCCAGCTAGGGGTGTCCCCCTCACTGTCAGGCTAATGAGATTAGCTTTGTATACCATAAGCTCGCCTTCGTTTCTTATTCAAAGGCAGTCGCCCCAACTAAACTGTCCCACCAACAAAAATTATTAACTCAAAATTAGAATACTTAGTATCGATCATTTTGAGTTAACGCTATCGGTATCCCGTAAAGCTCGATAGGGTCTTTTCGTCTTACAAAGTCTATGTAGTATCTTCACTACAACTATAATTTCATCGGCTTTCCTCTTGAGACAGTAAAACCCTCGTGGTTCCATTCATACCCGCCAACAATTAATTGGCTATTTATTGTGCTACATTATCACGGTCAGAGTTACCGCGGCCATTCAGTTGGGTTTCGCTTTATACGTTAGTACTTAGTTTCACTGTACAACCATTGGGCAGAATTCACCCCCTATACTTAAGTAGCCTTTAGCAGAGAGCTATGTTTTTGGTAAACAGTCGAGATCTTATTTTGCCGAGTTCCTTAAGAGAAATTATGCCTAGATATAAATCCCATAAATAACAGTTGAAGGTACGAAGTACCATAATATTTTTCCTGAACAGGTATAAAAATTATAATTCATCGGGCATAATGTCCTTAGAAGCTGTATACATATATATATATTTATTTGGGAGTTAATCTTGTACTACTCATGCCTGCATTATCACTTCTGTTTATCTTACAAGGTGCGCACATATCGTGCCTACAGAACGCTCTACTAACAAGCCAGTTGATGCTTCCTTACGGTCTGGCTTCCAGAATTTCAGTTACAGATTTAGCCGCCTTAATTATTAGAGGTCCCTGGCTCATTCAGTGAACTTTTACGTTTTCCTGTGCAGATGGCTGTTTCCAAGCCTACTTTCTGTTTGTCTAAGTTGAGCCCTCTTTATACACTTAATCTGTATTAGTGACTTTAATTTCTGGTTGGGGCTTCCCCCTCTTGACTAGGGGCCTTATCGCCATAGTCTTACTACACCAGTAATTCAAACCCCCGGGGTTTGGGGGCGAATCAGCTTGGGGCGCCTTACTAAGATAAGTTTCGTAGAGAACCAGCTATATCCAAGTTCGACTAGTATTTCACCGCTAACCACAGCTCATCCAAGATTTTTGCCACAATCACTGGTTCGGTCAGCATAGCTACCTGGCCATGGTTAGATCACTTGGTTTCGGGAAAATTTGACTAACGAGTTTGTCTTGCTATCACTACGCCTTCATTTACTACTTAAGCTTGCCAAATCTTGTCTTGCAGGCCCATTATGCAAAAGGTAACTTTTAGAACCAATTCTGAGTCTTTCCCTCACGGTACTTTCTCTATAGGTGTCTATCGGGGTTTAGTCTAGATGTCCAATCATCTTAATTATCTGTTTAAGACAATTTCTCCGCTATCGCTCGCCGCTACGCACGGAATCTCAGTTGATGTATTCCTCATAGTTTAGTAAGATGTTTCAATTAACTATTCAACTTACCCTTTTCAGTTAGGATAAACAAGTTCAAAGTCTCTCCCTTGTTATTTCGTATTTCACGTCCTTACCGATAGACCCTAGACTTTACTCAGTTCCACTGTCTAAAGACTCATTAAGATAAACCCAATATAATTTCCTATGTCCCGGGGTTCTCTTTCAACCTAAAATAGAGATCTTATTTCTATGAATATCTAAATGACAGCTTGAGCAGACTGGCACCAAGTTAGACCTTCTATTACATAATTTTTCAGGTTGAATGTGGTGGATAGCTTCCGCTGGAGCTCCGCATATTTCACACGAATCAATAAAAACTTGAGCATTATATTTAGAAGGGCGGAATACTGCTAAAGAACTTAACCCACTTCGGGATGGTGGCTCCCAGTTAATAAGTTTACGATATTTTAAAGCACTATTATAAAATTTTTTGTCATTAATTATGTGGCCCATAACTTCAATGCCATATTGGGAGGGTCCCGGACCAGGTTTTAATTTACGTTCATAAATTAGGCCCAAATCTTTTTGTTGCATAACAGATAAATGATAGCACCGAACTGGCGAATCAATTAAAGAAAAAACTTGATGTAAATGAGTAGAAAGAACAAAACTAGTTTGTGCAGCTGTTAATCTTTCAATTGTTGCAGCTAATATTGCTGTCCCTGAACTGACTTCTGTTCCATGACAAATTTCGTCCCCTAATATTAAACTGTTATAATTAGCTAGCTTTAATATAGTTGAAAGATCTCTCATTTCGACCTCAAAAGTACCTTGGCCTTTATGAAGATCATCCCCCCCCAAAATACGAGTAATTAAATAGTGATAAGGTCTTAACCTAAATGAGTCTGCAGCTACATACATTCCTGCTTGAGCTAAGATTACGTTTACTCCAATTGTTCTAAGTAGAGTAGATTTTCCTGCACCATTTACTGAGAATATTAACATTCCCTTATCCTCTAAACTAATATTATGGGCTACACATTCTTCTTGAGTGTTCAACTGTTCTACTAGTGGGTGTCGCAGGTTAATTGCTTCAATTAATCCCCTGGTTTGTTGGTGTTTCGTTAAGCAGGGTTTAGTATAATTGAACTTAATAGCCGCAATAGCCCCGCTTAGTGCAACATCTAATCTAGAAATCATATTTACTAAGGGTAAAAACAGATCAGAATAACTAAAATATAATCTTTTAAGTTCCCGGTTATAAGTTTGTTTAACATAAGTATTAATTTGCTCTTCTAATAAACTTAATTTGATTGAGACTTTTTGAATGGTGGAACTAGTTATTATAAGGCTACTTCCTCTTTTACCCAACACAATAATTGGATTATCGGACATGGGGGCGTTAGTCATGTAATGTTCTAACTTAACTAACTTTTTATACGAAATAGCGAAAGCATAGCCCTCTTTATTAAAATATTCAGCTTTAATAGAAATTGTGTCTTGAAACACAATATTTGAAGTCTGTTCGGCCCACTCTGTAAGTTGGGCCCTTAAAATTTGTTGTTGTGCAAGGAGGTTAGTTAAATTATCAGTTGGCCGTAATACATATTTAAAATCACCTAAAAGGCTATCTACCTGGAAAACTCGGCCTATTTCCTCAATTAGCGATTCTAGTTGGGGCCCGACTGAGGGGGGTAATTGAACATTAATTCATTTATTATTTGTTAACTTACTTATTAGTTGACTAGCAAACAAATAAGAATGGTAAATTTTACTTAACTTTTTAGGTGGCAAGGCAGTATCACTCGAGGCACATATTGCCCATTGACGATGTAAAGAAGATAAATCTTTAATGTGTTTTAACTCGAAATTGTCAAATATTTTCTTGTCAATTAATTGTTTAAATGTAGCAATCTCCTCATAACGGAGATTTAATTCATAATAATCTGTAATGGGGTTAAGAAGTCTGAATTTAAGTAGTCTTTTACCCATTGCAGTAGAACAGTAATCAACCAAACTAAGTAGCCCGCCCAGTTTTCCTCCCTTAGGCAATAAGTCCAATTGATATTCTGCTCGATTACATAATATTAAGTTTAGGGGGCTAACAGCAGAATTGTAACACTCGGGGAGCTGGAGGTTTTTAATAAGATCAGGATTTCGATCGTTAATAAAGTGTAATACTCCTAAAAGGCTAATTAAATTTACCTGATTAACATTTTCTGTCCAAGTACTTTGAAATATCTTACTAAGGGTATATTTTTGATAATTTTTGTTAAACCACTCTGCGTTAATGCCCACATAAACATGGAGCAAAAGCCACTCCTTATTATTATTTTCGTACCTATAAGATAAATAACACGGCAAGTTGGTTAGTGTTTCTCCCATAACTTCAATTTTAGCATTGGGCTCAGAGGGGAATAAATTTCAATCAATTAACAAATTATATATTTTATTTGTTAAAATATCTAAGCCAACCCCCAAGTTTACCCAAATTACTATTTCTCTAACACGATAGCTAATTAATAACCGGGCCACTTTGTCTCTGTCCGTCCAAGAGACAGGAAACATTATACTATGCCCACTCATGGCTGAAAATAAAGTAATACCTAATAAGTCGTCTTGAGAAAAATAAATCGATAACACATAGGATAACTCCGAACAGTCCTCTAAATTACAACTAGGAGAGTAGACCTGAGACACTGCGCGTTGTTTTGGTCCCGATTTACCAGTGACTAATTCATCGATAACTATAACAGTCCAACCTTTATCCAACAAGGTACTTAGGTGGGTAGTAAGGGAATAAATTGGAAACCCCATTTGAAGCAAGGATCTTTTACCGGGCGACGTTATTCTCATATCAAGTGACGAGGCAACTTGTTCAATAGGTGGCGTTGCCCCCAAAGGCCCACTTCGCATGGATGACTCAACTAATAACTCGGCTTGAAAGTATGCTTGTTGCTTACTACGAGTATCAGGCTCATGCCAAAGTTCATAGAACTTACCAATCTGTATAAGCTGTATTACTGATAATCCATACTTAGAATAATTTTCCTCCGCTAAGTTAAAATATTGCATAGGTATTTGGCTCATTTCTAATTAGGAGTTAACCTCTTAATAAATTTAAGGCTCGAACAGCAATTGTACCACGTAAACGGTAATAGTTAACCATAATGGCTAAACCGATAGCAGATTCGGCAGCTGCAACAGTTAGAATTACAATCGCAAAAATTTGACCAAAAAGCGTGTAAAGCACACGAGACTCAAATAGAAGCAAAATAGTAGAGGCCAGTAAAACTAGCTCTACACACATTAACATAATAATTAAATTGCTTCTATTAAGAATAATACCTAAAATTCCGATTAATAAGATGACAATTGACAATATTAAATAAGACATACGCTATACCAATTAGAGGCTAGTTTTCCCACTCTAAGCCCCCTTCTATCCACTCATAAATTAACCCTAAAGTTAAGATAAATAAAAATAACATAATAACCCAATATCCAAATAAAGGTAGGCCCATATATGTGACAGCCCAGGGAAATAAAAAAGATATTTCAAGATCAAATATTAAAAACAAGATACCAATTAAGAAGAATCTAACGGAAAAGGGATTTCCCGGGTTATCAAAAGGATCAAACCCACATTCATAGACTGACACTTTTTCCATATCGGGTTGTTTATATCCTAATAGATAAGATGCCCCTAAGATTAGAATTGATAATGTCCCGCTAACGATAAGTAGTATTAGTATTCCTTTGAACTCCATGTTTCTAAGCGGAGACGTGCACTAGCACTTGGCCAGAAGGCACCTAAAGGTGCTCTCTGCTGATTTGTAGGAAGAGATCTTGCCTACTACGTAATGATTCACCATAGAAATTATACAAAAAAGGTGAATTTGGTTGCTTGGCTAATAATATGGCCCCTATCATAGCTACTAGTAACACCAAACTAGCAATTAACACTAACTCATAATAAGTTGTATAAAGATGACTTCCAATTGCTCCAATGTTAGTTTTAGACCCTATAACAGGATTGCTGATATATTTCGGGCTATTGGTGAGTAAACTAGAAAATAGGAATATAACAGATAATCCTACAGGTAAAAAATGCGAGTGATCTTGAGAATATACCTTATTAGGCTGTTGAATTAACATAATTACGAACAGGAATAAAATAGCGATAGCCCCCACATAGACAATTATAAATATTAGGCCTATGTAGTCTAATTCCAACGATATAAACATAACAGCAGCATTAACAAAGGCAATAACTAACCAGAATACTGAATAAACAGGATTCGGCGTAGATATGACCATAAAACTAGCTACAACTATTCCTAAGGATATTATGATAAATAAGCTATTCATCTGATATTAAGGAGGCCGCCGGCTCTCCAGTGTCATAGAATATGTGTAAATTGTCGTAAATACTTACACTTATCTGATTTACCTTGGGGTGATAAGCTATAGAAAAGCAGGGGCCGGTTGGTCTATAAGCATGCCGACAACCTGTCTATTCAGTGAGGCTTATTACCAACAACAAAAAGTTACCCAAGATTAAGGGGGGCTATTTCAGTAAATAATTTTCTACCCAACCTAACAGGGGGATTAACAATAAAAAGTAGGTAAAGTAAAATATAGAAGCAAATTGACCAACCATAACATAAGGCTCCTCTACTGGATTGGCCCCCAACCAGGTTAATAGTATAAAATCAGCCACTAAAAACCAAAATGCTATTTTACCTAAAGGCCTAAACGTTAAAGCTCTCAATTTACTAGTATGAATAAGGGGCAATAATAATAACACCAAGATACTAAATACCATAGCCAAGACCCCCCCAAGTTTGTTGGGTATAGAGCGTAATATAGCGTATGCAAATAAGAAGTACCATTCTGGTTGGATATGAACAGGAGTTACTAAAGGATTGGCTTGGATGAAATTTTCAGGATCACCTAATACATTAGGCATAAAATAACAAAGTATAATTAAAATAGTGCTAAGTACCATTATACCAAACAAGTCCTTATAAGTATAATAAACATGAAAGGTAACTTTGTCTATATTAGAGTCAATACCTAAAGGATTATTTGACCCGGCTGTGTGTAAACTAAGAATATGTAATATGCCTAATCCAACTATAAGAAAAGGAAAAAGATAATGTAGAGAAAAAAACCGATTAAGAGTCGCGTTAGATACACTAAATCCCCCCCAAATCCACTGAACAATATCTGTTCCTATATAAGGTATAGCAGAACAAAAGTTAGTAATAACTGTTGCTCCCCAAAAGGACATTTGGCCCCAAGGTAATACATACCCTAAGAAGGCTGTTAACATCATTACTAAGTAAATTATAACCCCTATATTCCAAACGTCCATTTTCATGTAGCTCCCATAATAGAGTCCCCTGCCCATATGGATATAAACACAGAGAAAAAATAATGAAGCTCCATTAGCATGAATATACTTTAACATAAAACCATAATTAACGTCTCTTAAAATATGGGAAATTGAGTCAAAAGCTAAACTAACGTCAGAACAATAATGCATAGCTAAAAATATTCCGGTAATCAATTGAATAGTTAAACAAAGTCCTAACAAAGAACCAAAATTCCAGTAATAACTAATATTAGAAGGAGCTGGTAGATCAACCAGAACCCCATTCACAATAGAGATTATTGGGTGTTGAGTTCTTATTCGTAACATTTTGTTTGGTGATTCCATATGCATGCGCTCAGGAAGCTTGTGAGCATTAACCCCCCCCCATATTGGGGGTTATCTCCTAATGCTAGCAAGGCACTGCATCTAAACCTATCAACAGGCCAGAAACTAAAACGATTAAACCAAGACTGAAAGGCAAGTAAGACTTCCACAATAAATACATAAGTTGGTCATATCTCATTCTAGGGAAAGAAGCTCGCACCCACACAAATGCGAACACTACTACGGTGGTTTTAAGGGCTAAGCAGCCCATTCCTAGAATCCCTGTAAAAGGTGCCCAACCACCTAAAAACAATAAACTTATCAAACAGCTCATTAGAATAATATGGCCGTATTCAGCTAAAAAGAATAGGGCAAACGACATGCTAGAATATTCGACATTATATCCAGATACTAACTCTGATTCTCCCTCGGTAAGATCAAAAGGAGCCCGATTAGTTTCAGCTAATGCCGAAGCAAAAAACATTAAAGCAGCTGGAAATAAAGGTATTATATACCAAATCTCGGCTTGAGCTAAAACAACCTTAGTAATATTAAGAGAACCTGCACATAATATTACTGATATTAGAATAAGCCCTATACACACTTCATAGCTAATCATTTGAGCTGCTGCTCTGATAGCCCCTAAGAATGCATATTTAGAATTACTTCCCCAACCAGACATTAAAATAGCATACACCCCAATAGAACTGATAGCAAAAATATATAAGATACCAACATTAATATCAGCCAGCACAATCCCAGGGCTAAAAGGAATAACCCCCCAAGCCAAAAAAGCTAAAGTAAGCGATAGAATCGGGGCGACAATATAAACCGACAAATTAGCATGATTGGGAATAGCCATCTCTTTAGTGAATAATTTTAATCCGTCAGCTAAAGGCTGTAATAGTCCATAGACACCAACTACATTAGGTCCTTTTCGTGCTTGCATATACCCTAATACCTTTCTCTCTGCTAAAGTTAAATAAGCTATAGCCACTAACAGAGGTATTATTATTGCAAGCGTTTTAAAGATAATTGAAATAATAGTACTCATCATCCTAGTTACGGAGGGCGGCCAAGTACGTATTGAACGCGCACAACTTGGCCCAAGAACAAGTTCCCTTACCCTTACTATGTTACGACTTACCCATCCTCGAAAAGGAGGGATAACCCCGCCGCGGGGCGTCTCGTATCCTTAACTTGAAGGGGACGACGGGCGATTTGTGCTAACACTGGGTGAGAATTCACCGGGACGCTCTACTTCCCGATTACTATCAAATCCTACTTAAGATTCCCGTTTCAGAAAATCTCCGCCTCTTAATTTAATGTGTATATTGTTTAAGAGAATGTAGCGCATAATATCCCTTTCCATAAAGACCATGACACCTGACTTAATCCATAATTGGGTTAAGGATAACATTTATTGTTATCCTGACGACGGCCATGCAATGCCTGAGCGGACTACCTTTTGTAGGTGGTTCGCTTTCAAGGAAAGGTGAGGTGACACGCGGATCATCGTATTAAATTACACGCTCCTCTGATTCAAACAGTGAACAGCCAAGCCTTTTGAGTTTCAATCTTGCGATCAAAGTATTCAGGCACACAATAAGGTTATTTGCTAATAAAGCTATTGTATAAGTTTAGGGCGAGGACTACCAGGGTATCTAATCCTGTTTGCTATCCAGGCTTTCGTATTTCATGAATATGCACCATGAACGAAGTAAGGAGTCTCCACCTTCGAACTTCCACTCTTGCTTCAAACATTTTACCGCTACCCAGAGGTTTACCTTACTTTATTCTCATGCTTCACTACATACTTAACGCCTAATGTGAAATAAAAACTGGGCCTCTAAGTTTAACCGCGTCTGCTGGCACTTAGTTAGACAGACCTCAGTGTGAAACCCTGTGTCAAGCGTTTACTCATTGCACAAGATTCTCTACTGCTGCCAAAATGTCTTCCCCTTGTTTCAGTGAAAGTGTGGCTATACTACGCATCTTCGACCAGGTGGGCCACTATCCCGCCTATTCTAATACGTCAACCGATATAATATCCGTTTTATACTCACCAGTAGGGCCCCGACTCAGGGCCTTGCATGTATTAGAAGAACACATTGCCTTATATACTCCCCAAGGTCAAAGGAGTAGTGTGGAAATAATATTTAAATCATCCCCATGACTTAATTTACGCTGATAAACAAACGGTAATTCATTATAAGTATGAAAAGCAGGCGGAGAAGATAAAGACCATTCTAACGAGCCAGGCGAAGTTGACCACCCCTTAAATGGTCTTTCGGCTGCCAGTGCCTCATAAGACAAGTATAAGAACCATATAATTCCTACTAGGGCTATTACAGCCCCGCAAGAACTCACTAAGTTCCAATCTTGATAGGCATCAGGAAAATCCGAGTATCTTCTAGGTAATCCGGCTAAACCCAAAAAATGTTGGGGGAAGAAAGTTAAATTAACTCCGATAAACATAATCCAGAAATGGATCTTACCGTATAATTCATTATAACTATAACCTGTAATTTTCCCAAACCAGTAGTAGTATCCTCCAAATATAGCAAATATGGCCCCCATAGATAACACATAATGGAAGTGAGCCACTACATAATAAGTATCGTGTAGTGCTATATCTAATGAACTATTAGCTAATATAACTCCAGTTAAACCACCAATGGTAAATAGGAACACGAAGCCAATAGCCCACAACATAGGTGTATCAAGCCGCAGGCTTCCCCCATATATAGTAGCTAGCCAGCTAAATATCTTAATACCGGTAGGAACAGCAATAATCATAGTGGCAGCAGTAAAGTAGGCACGAGTATCGACATCCATACCAACGGTGAACATATGGTGGGCCCAAACAATAAATCCTAATACTCCAATAGAAATCATAGCATAGACCATACCTAAATAACCAAAAATATGTTGTTTAGCAGAAAATGTGGGTATAATTTGAGATACCATACCAAATCCTGGGAGAATTAATATATAGACTTCAGGATGTCCAAAAAACCAAAATAAGTGCTGGAATAAAATAGGATCTCCCCCTCCCGCAGGGTCAAAGAATGTTGTATTAAAATTTCTATCTGTTAATAACATTGTAATTGCACCAGCTAACACTGGTAGAGATAATAATAACAATATTGTAGTAATTAATACAGACCAGACAAATAGGGGCAATCTATGCATACTCATACCAGGAACCCTCATGTTAATTATAGTAGTTATAAAGTTAATAGAACTTAAAATGGAAGATACACCAGCTAGATGTAAACTAAATATAGCCATATCCACTGCTCCCCCTGAATGGGCTTGAATGCTTGATAGTGGGGGATAAACGGTCCAGCCTGTCCCTGCCCCCTGTTCCACAAACATAGACCCAACCAATAGTATTAGAGAAGGCGGTAATAACCAAAAACTGATATTGTTTAATCTAGGAAAGGCCATATCGGGCGCACCAATCATAATTGGCACAAACCAATTTCCGAATCCCCCTATCATTACTGGCATTACCAGGAAGAAAATCATTAATAAAGCATGTGATGTCACAATCACATTATATAGATGATCATCTCCTAACATACTACCTGGGGCGGACAGTTCTAGGCGTATTAACATACTTGAAGCTGTCCCCGCCATCCCAGAAAAAGCACCAAATAGTAAATATAAAGTACCTATATCCTTATGATTAGTAGAAAATAGCCAACGTGTAAGATATTTGTTCAT
>NW_021164329.1:0-12780 GCF_004324835.1 Dendronephthya gigantea | reverse complement strand
TCATATTTGAGCATATTTAATATTACATAAAAATCATGGTTACCATGGCAACTATGATGATCAATATGATGATATGATGAAAATTAGCATAATAATCATAAAAGTAATGGTTGCCATGGCACCATGATGATCATATGATGATCTTGATCATAATTAGCTTATTAATCATAATAAATTATGGTTACTATAGTAACCATGATGATCAATATGATGATCATGATTAAAATTAGCATAATAATCATAAAAAGTAATGTTTGCCATGGCAACCATAATGATCATTATGATGATCTTGATCATAATTAGCAATAATCATAATAAATGAGGGTTGCCATGGCAACCATGATGATCATTATGATGATCATGATCATAATTACCATATTAATCATAATAAGTTATAATTGCAATGGCAACTATTATGATCATTATGATTATCTTGATCAAAATTAGCATAATAATCATAATAAATCATGGTTGCCATTACAACCATAATGATCATTATGAACATCATTATCATAATTAGTGTAATAATGATGATGATCATTATGATGATCATTATGATGATCTTGATCATAATTAGCATATTAATCATAATAAATTATGGTTACCATGGCAACCATGATGATCAATATGATGATTATGATCAAAATTAGCATAATAATCATAATAAATCATGGTTGCCATGGCAACCATAATGATCATTATGAACATCATGATCATAATTAGTGTAATAATCATAATAAATGATGGTTGCCATGGCAACCATGATGATCATTATGATGATCTTGATCATAATTTGCATATTAATCATAATAAACTATGGTTACTATGGCAACCATAACAATCAATATGATGATCATGACGAAAATTAGCATAATAATCATAAAAAGTAATGGTTGCCATGGCAACCATGATGATCATTATGATGATCTTGATCATAATTTGCATATTAATCATAATAAATCATAGTTGCCATGGCAACCATAATGATCATTATGATGATCATGATCATAATTCGCATAATAATCATAATAAATCATGGTTGCCATGGCAACCATAATGATCATTATGAACATCATTATCATAATTAGTGTAATAATCATAATAAATGATAGTTGCCATGGCAACCATGATGATCATTATGATGATCATGATCATAATTAGCATATTAATCATAATAAATGATGGTTGCCATGGCAAACATGATGATCATTATGACGATCATGATCATAATTAGCATAATAAGTGATGGTTGCTGTGGCAACCATGATGATCATTATGATGATCTTGATCATAATTAGCATATTAATCATAGTAAATTATGGTTACCATGGCAACCATGATGATCAATATGATGATCATGATCAAAATTAGCATAATCATCATAAAAAATCATGGTTGCCATGGCAACCATAATGATTATTATGAACATCATGATCATAATTAGTGTAATAATCATAATAAATGATGGTTGCCATGGCAACTATGATGATCATTATGATGCTCTTGATCATAATTAGCATATTAATCATAATAAATTATGGTTACCATGGCAACCATGATGATCAATATGATGATCATGATCAAAATTAGCATAATAATCATAAAAAGTAATGGTTGCCATGGCAACCATGATGATCATTATGATGATCTTGATCATAATTTGCATATTAATCATAATAAATGATGGTTGCCATCGCAACAATGATGATCATTATGATGATCTTGATCATTATTAGCATATTAATCATAATAAATCATGGTTACCATGGCAACTATGATGATTAATATGATGATCATGATGAAAATTAGCATAATAATCATAAAAAGTAATGGTTGCCATGGCAACCATGATGATCATTATGATGATCTTGATCATAATTAGCTTATTAATCATAATAAATTATGGTTACCATGGCAACCATGATGATCAATATGATGATCATGATTAAAATTAGCATAATAATCATAAAAAGTAATGTTTGCCATGGCAACCATAATGATCATTATGATGATCTTGATAATAATTAGCATAATAATCATAATAAATGAGGGTTGCCATGGCAACCATGATGATCATTATGATGATCATGATCATAATTAGCATATTAATCATAATAAGTTATGGTTGCCATGGCAACTATTATGATCATTATGATGATCTTGATCATAATTTGCTTAATAATCATAATAAATGATGGTTGCCATGGCAACCATGATGATCATGATCATAATTAGCATATTATTTAATAAATGATGGTTGCCATGGCAACCATGATGATCATTATGATGATCATGATCATAATTAGCATAATAATCATAATAAGTGATGGTTGCCATGGCATCCGTGATGATCATTATGATGATCTTAATCAAAATTAGCATAATAATCATAATAAATCATGGTTGCCATGGCAACCATAATGATCATTATGAACATCATTATCATAATTAGTGTAATAATGATGATGATCATTATGATGATCATTATGATGCTCTTGATCATAATTAGCATATAAATTTTAATAAATTATGGTTACCATGGCAACCATGATGATCAATATAATGATCATGATCAAAATTAGCATAATAATCATAAAAAGTAATGGTTGCCATGGCAACCATGATGATCATTATGATGATCTTGATCATAATCTGCATATTAATCATAAATAATGATGGTTGCCATCGCAACAATGATGATCATTATGATGATCTTGATCATAATTAGCATATTAATCATAATAAATCATGGTTACCATGGCAACCATGATGATCAATATGATGATCATGATGAAAATTAGCATAATAATCATAAAAAGTAATGGTTGCCAAGGCAACCATGATGATCATTATGATGATCTTGATCATAATTTGCATATTAATCATAATAAATGATGGTTGCCATCGCAACAATGATGATCATTATGATGATGATTCTTGATCATATTTAGCATATTAATCATAATAAATCATGGTTACCATGGCAACTATGATGATCAATATGATGATCATGATGAAAATTAGCATAATAATCATAAAAAGTAATGGTTGCCATGGCAACCATGATGATCATTATGATGATCTTGATCATAATTAGCTTATTAATCATAATAAATTATGGTTACTATAGTAACCATGATGATCAATATGATGATCATGATTAAAATTAGCATAATAATCATAAAAAGTAATGTTTGCCATGGCAACCATAATGATCATTATGATGATCTTGATCATAATTAGCATAATAATCATAATAAATGAGGGTTGCCATGGCAACCATGATGATCATTATGATGATCATGATCATAATTACCATATTAATCATAATAAGTTATAATTGCAATGGCAACTATTATGATCATTATGATTATCTTGATCAAAATTAGCATAATAATCATAATAAATCATGGTTGCCATTACAACCATAATGATCATTATGAACATCATTATCATAATTAGTGTAATAATGATGATGATCATTATGATGATCATTATGATGATCTTGATCATAATTAGCATATTAATCATAATAAATTATGGTTACCATGGCAACCATGATGATCAATATGATGATTATGATCAAAATTAGCATAATAATCATAATAAATCATGGTTGCCATGGCAACCATAATGATCATTATGAACATCATGATCATAATTAGTGTAATAATCATAATAAATGATGGTTGCCATGGCAACCATGATGATCATTATGATGATCTTGATCATAATTTGCATATTAATCATAATAAACTATGGTTACTATGGCAACCATAACAATCAATATGATGATCATGACGAAAATTAGCATAATAATCATAAAAAGTAATGGTTGCCATGGCAACCATGATGATCATTATGATGATCTTGATCATAATTTGCATATTAATCATAATAAATCATAGTTGCCATGGCAACCATAATGATCATTATGATGATCATGATCATAATTCGCATAATAATCATAATAAATCATGGTTGCCATGGCAACCATAATGATCATTATGAACATCATTATCATAATTAGTGCAATAATCATAATAAATGATAGTTGTTATGGCAACCATGATGATCATTATGATGATCATGATCATAATTAGCATATTAATCATAATAAATGATGGTTGCCATGGCAAACATGATGATCATTATGACGATCATGATCATAATTAGCATAATAAGTGATGGTTGCTGTGGCAAGCATGATGATCATTATGATGATCTTGATCATAATTAGCATATTAATCATAGTAAATTATGGTTACCATGGCAACCATGATGATCAATATGATGATCATGATCAAAATTAGCATAATCATCATAAAAAATCATGGTTGCCATGGCAACCATAATGATTATTATGAACATCATGATCATAATTAGTGTAATAATCATAATAAATGATGGTTGCCATGGCAACTATGATGATCATTATGATGCTCTTGATAATAATTAGCATATTAATCATAATAAATTATGGTTACCATGGCAACCATGATGATCAATATGATGATCATGATCAAAATTAGCATAATAATCATAAAAGTAATGGTTGCCATGGCAACCATGATGATCATTATGATTGATCTTGATCATAATTTGCATATTAATCATAATAAATGATGGTTGCCATCGCAACAATGATGATCATTATGATGATCTTGATCATAATTAGCATATTAATCATAATAAATCATGGTTACCATGGCAACTATGATGATCAATATGATGATCATGATGAAAATTAGCATAATAATCATAAATGTAATGGTTGCCATGGCAACCATGATGATCATTATGATGATCTTGATCATAATTAGCTTATTAATCATAATAAATTATGGTTACCATGGCAACCATGATGATCAATATGATGATCATGATTAAAATTAGCATAATAATCATAAAAAGTAATGTTTGCCATGGCAACCATAATGATCATTATGATGATCTTGATAATAATTAGCATAATAATCATAATAAATGAGGGTTGCCATGGCAACCATGATGATCATTATGATGATCATGATCATAATTAGCATATTAATCATAATAAGTTATGGTTGCCATGGCAACTATTATGATCATTATGATGATCTTGATCATAATTTGCTTAATAATCATAATAAATGATGGTTGCCATGGCAACCATGATGATCATGATCATAATTAGCATATTATTTAATAAATGATGGTTGCCATGGCAACCATGATGATCATTATGATGATCATGATCATAATTAGCATAATAATCATAATAAGTGATGGTTGCCATGGCATCCGTGATGATCATTATGATGATCTTAATCAAAATTAGCATAATAATCATAATAAATCATGGTTGCCATGGCAACCATAATGATCATTATGAACATCATTATCATAATTAGTGTAATAATGATGATGATCATTATGATGATCATTATGATGCTCTTGATCATAATTAGCATATAAATTTTAATAAATGATGGTTGCCATGGCAACCATGATGATCATTATGATGATCATGATCATAATTAGCATATTAATCATAATAAGTGATGGTTGCCATGGCAACCATGATGATCATTATGATGATCTTGATCATAATTAGCTTATTAATCATAATAAATCATGGTTACCATGGCAACCATGATGATCAATATGATGATCATGATCAAAATTAGCATAATAATCATAATAAATCATAGTTGCCATGACAACCATAATGATCATTATGAACATCATGATCATAATTAGCGTAATAATCATAATAAATGATGGTTGCTATTGCATTAATGATGATCATTATGATGATCTTGATCATAATTAGCACAATAATGATAATAAGTGATAGTTGCCATGGCAACCATGATGATCAATATGATGATCATGATCAAAATTAGCATAATAACCATAAAAAGTAATGGTTGTAATGGCAACCATGATGATCATTATGATGATCTTGATCATAATTTGCATATTAATCATAATAAATTATGGTTACCATGGCAACCATGATGATCAATATGATGATCATGATCATAATTGGCATAATAGTCATAATAAATGATGGTTGCTATTGCATTAATGATGATCATTATGATGATCTTGATCATAATTAGCACAATAATGATAATAAGTGATAGTTGCCATGGCAACCATGATGATCAATATGATGATCATGATCAAAATTAGCATAATAACCATGAAAAGTAATGGTTGTAATGGCAACCATGATGATCATTATGATGATCTTGATCATAATTTGCATATTAATCATAATAAATTATGGTTGCCATGGCAACCATGATGATCAATATGATGATCATGATCATAATTGGCATAATAGTCATAATAAATGATGGTTGCCATGGCAACCATGATGATCATTATGATGATCTTGATCATAATTTGCATATTAATCATAATAAATTATGGTTACACTTGGCAACCATGATGATCAATATGATGATCATGATCAAAATTAGCATAATAATCATAAAAAGTAATGGTTGCCATGGCAACCATGATGATCATTATGATGATCTTGATCATAATTTGCATATTAATCATAATAAATGATGGTTGCCATTGCAACAATGATGATCATTATGATGATCTTGATCATAATTAGCACATAATCATAATAAGTGATAGTTGCCATGGCAACAATGATGATCATTATGATGATCTTGATCATAATTCGCATAATAATCATAATAAATGATGGTTGCTATGGCAACCATGATGATCAATATGATGATCATGATGAAAATTAGCATAATAATCATAAAAGTAATGGTTGCCATGGCAACCATGATGATCTTTATGATGATCTTGATCATAATTTGCATATTAATCATAATAAATTATGGTTACCATGGCAACCATGATGATCAATATGATGATTATGATGAAAATTAGCATAATAAGTGATGGTTCCCATGGCAACCATAATGATCATTATGATGATCATGATCATAATTCGCGTAATAATCATAATAAATCATGGTTGCCATGGCAACCATAATGATCATTATGAACATCATTATCATAATTAGTGTAAATCATAATAATTGATGGTTGCCATGGCAACCATGATGATCATTATGATGATCATGATGAAAATTAGCATAATAATCATAAAAAGTAATGGTTGCCATGGCAACCATGATGATCATGATGATGATCTTGATAATAATTAGGTTAATAATCATAATAAATTATGGTTACCATGGCAACCATGATGATCAATATGATGATCATGATCAAAATTAGCATAATAATCATAAAAAGTAATGGTTGCCATGCCAACCATGATGATCATTATGATGATCTTGATCATAATTAGCTTAATTATCATAATAAATGAGGGTTTTCATGGCAACCATGTGATCATTATGATGATCATGATCATAATTAGCATATTAATCATAATAAGTTATGGTTGCCATGGCAACCATGATGATCATTATGATGATCTTGATCATAATTTGCATAATAATCATAATAAATGATGGTTGCCATAGCAACCATGATGAACATGATCATAATTAGCATATTAATCATAATAAATGATGGTTGCCATGGCAACCATGATGATCATTATGATGATCATGATCATAATTAGCACAATAATAATAATAAGTGATGGTTGCCATGGCAACCGTGATGATCATTATGATGATCTTATCAAAATTAGCATAATAATCATAATAAATCATGGTTGCCATGGCAACCATAATGATCATTATGAACATCATTATCATAATTAGTGTAATAATCATAATAAATGATGGTTGCCATGGCAACCATGATGATCATTATGATGATCTTGATCATAATTAGCACAATAATCATAATAAGTGATAGTTGCCATGGCAACCATGATGATCATTATGATGATCTTGATCATAATTAGGTTAATAATCATAATAAATTATGGTTACCATGGCAACCATGAGGATCAATATGATGATCATGATCAAAATTAGCATAATAATCATAAAAAGTAATGGTTGCCATGGCAACCATGATGATCATTATGATGATCTTGATCATAATTAGCAATTCATCATTAATAATCATAATAAATGAGGGTTGCCATGGCAACCATGATGATCATTATTATGATCATGATCATAATTAGCATATTAATCATAATAAGTTATGGTTGCCATGGCAACCATTATGATCATTATGATGATCTTGGTCATAATTTGCATAATATTCATAATAAATGATAGTTGCCATGGCAACCATGATGATCATGATCATAATTAGCATATTATTCATAATAAATGATGGTTGCCATGGCAACCATGATGATCATTATGATGATCATGATCATAATTAGCATAATAATCATAATAAGTGATGGTTGCCATGGCAACCGTGATGATCATTATGATGATCTTGATCAAAATTAGCATAATAATCATAATAAATCATGGTTGCCATGGCAACCATAATGATCATTATGAACATCATTATCATAATTAGTGTAATAATCATACTAAATGATGGTTGCCATGGCAACCATGATGATCATTATGATGCTCTTGATCATAATTAGCATATAAATCATAATAAATTATGGTTACCATGGCAACCATGATGATCAATATGATGATCATGATCAAAATTAGCATAATAATCATAAAAAGTAATGGTTGCCATGGCAACCATGATGATCATTATGATGATCTTGATCATAATCTGCATATTAATCATAAAAAATGATGGTTGCCATCGCAACAATGATGATCATTATGATGATCTTGATCATAATTAGCATATTAATCATAATAAATCATGGTTACCATGGCAACCATGATGATCAATATGATGATCATGATGAAAATTAGCATAATAATCATAAAAAGTAATGGTTGCCATGGCAACAATGATGATAATTATGATGACCATGATCATATTTAGCATATTAATCATAATAAATTATGGTTACCATGGCAACCATGATGATCAATATGATGATCATGATCAAAATTAGCATAATAATCATAATAAATCATAGTTGCTATGACAACCATAATGATCATTATGAACATCATGATCATAATTAGCATAATAATCATAATAAAAGATGGTTGCCATGGCAACCATGATTCATTATGATGATCATGATCATAATTAGCATATTAATCATAATAAGTGATGGTTGCCATGGCAACCATGATGATCATTATGATGCTCTTGATCATAATTAGCATATTAATCATAATAAATTATGGTTACCATGGCAACCATGATGATCAATATGATGATCATGATCAAAATTAGCATAATAACCATAAAAAGTAATGGTTGTAATGGCAACCATGATGATCATTATGATGATCTTGATCATAATTTGCATATTAATCATAATAAATTATGGTTACCATGGCAACCATGATGATCAATATGATGATCATGATCATAATTCGCATAATATTCATAATAAATGATGGTTGCCATGGCAACCATGATGATCATTATGATGATCTTGATCATAATTTGCATATTAATCATAATAAACTATGGTTACCATGGCAACCATAACGATCAATATGATGATCATGATGAAAATTAGCATAATAATCATAAAAAGTAATGGTTGCCATGGCAACCATGATGATCATTATGATGATCTTGATCATAATTTGCATATTAATCACCATAAATTATGGTTACCATAACAACCATGATTATCAATATGATGATCATGATGAAAATTAGCATAATAATCATAAAAAGTAATGTTTGCCATGGCAACCATAATGATCATTATGATGATCTTGATAATAATTAGCATAATAATCATAATAAATGATGGTTGCCATGGCAACCATGATGATCATTATGATGATCATGATCATAATTAGCATAATAATCATAATAAGTGATGGTTGCCATGGCATCCGTGATGATCATTATGATGATCTTAATCAAAATTAGCATAATAATCATAATAAATCATGGTTGCCATGGCAACCATAATAATCATTATGAACATCATTATCATAATTAGTGTAATAATGATGATGATCAATATGATGATCATTATGGTGCTCTTGATCATAATTAGCATATAAATTATAATAAATTATGGTTACCATGGCAACAATGATGATCAATATGATGATCATGATCAAAATTAGCATAATAATCATAAAAAGTAATGGTTGCCATAGCAACCATGATGATCATTATGATGATCTTGATCATAATCTGCATATTAATCATAGATAATGATGGTTGCCATCGCAACAATGATGATCATTATGATGATCTTGATCATAATTAGCATAATAATCATAATAAATCATGGTTGCCATGGCAACCATAATGATCATATGAACATCATTATCATATTTAGTGTAATAATTCATAATAAATGATGGTTGCCATTGCAACCATGATGATCATTATGATGATCATGATCATAATTAGCATATTAATCATAATAAATGATGGTTGCCATGGCAAACCCATGATGATCATTATGACGATCATGATCATAATTAGCATAATAAGTGATGGTTGCCATGGCAACCATGATGATCATTATGATGATCTTGATCATAATTAGCATATTAATCATAATAAATTATGGTTACCATGGCAACCATGTTGATCAATATGATGATCATGATCAAAATTAGCATAATAATAGTAATAAATCATGGTTGCCATGGCAACCATAATGATTATTATGAACATCATGATCATAATTAGTGTAATAATCATAATAAATGATGGTTGCCTTGGCACCATTATGATCATGATGCTTTTGATCATAATTAGCATATTAATCATAATAAATTATGGTTACCATGGCAACCATGATGATCAATATGATGATCATGATCAAAATTAGCATAATAATCATAAAAAGTAATGGTTGCCATGGCAACCATGATGATCATAATGATGATCTTGATCAGAATTTGCATATTAATCATAATAAATGATGGTTGCCATTGGAACAATGATGATCATTATGATGATCTTGATCATAATTAACACATTAATCATAATAAATATGGTTACCATGGCAACCGTGATGATCAATATGATGATCATGATCAAAATTAGCATAATAATCATAAAAAGTAATGGTTGCCGTAGCAACCATGAAGATCATTATGATGATCTTGATCATAATTTGCATATTAATCATAATAAATTATGGTTACCATGGCAACCATGATGATCAATATGATGATCATGATCAAAATTAGCATAATTCATAATAAATGATGGTTGCTATGGCAACCATGATGATCATTATGATGATCTTGATCATAATTTGCATATTAATCATAATAAATTATGGTTACCATGGCAACCATGATGATCAATATGATGATCATGATGAAAATTAGCATAATAAGTGATGGTTCCCATGGCAACCATAATGATTATTATGATGATCATGATCATAATTCGCATAATAATCATAATAAATCATGGTTGCCATGGCAACCATAATGATCATTATGAACATCATTATCATAATTAGTGTAATAATCATAATAATTGATGGTTGCCATTGCAACCATGATGATCATTATGATTATCATGATCATAATTAGCATATTAATCATAATAAATGATGGTTGCCATGGCAACCATGATGATCATTATGACGATCATGATCATAATTAGCATAATAAGTGATGGTTGCCATGGGAACCATGATGATCATTATGATGATCTTGATCATTATTAGCATATTAATCATAATAAATTATGGTTACCATGGCAACCATGATGATCAATATGATGATCATGATCAAAATTGGCATAATAATCATAATAAATCATGGTTGCCATGGCAACCATAATGATTATTATGAATATTATGATCATAATTAGTGTAATAATCATAATAAATGATTGTTGCCATGGCAACCATTATGATCATTATGATGCTCTTGATCATAATTAGCATATTAATCATAATAAATTATGGTTACCATGGCAACCATGATGATCAATATGATGATCATGATCAAAATTAGCATAATAATCATAAAAGTAATGGTTGCCATGGCAACCATGATGATCATTATGATGATCTTGATCATAATTTGCATATTAATCATAATAAATTATGGTTACCATGGCAACCATGATGATCAATATGATGATCATGATGAAAATTAGCATAATAAGTGATGGTTCCCATGGCAACCATAATGATCATTATGATGATCATGATCATAATTCGCGTAATAATCATAATAAATCATGGTTGAAATGGCAACCATAATGATCATTATGAACATCATTATCATAATTAGTGTAATAATGATGATGATCATTATGATGATCATTATGATGCTCTTGATCATAATTAGCATATAAATTTTAATAAATTATGGTTACCATGGCAACCATGATGATCAATATAATGATCATGATCAAAATTAGCATAATAATCATAAAAAGTAATGGTTGCCATGGCAACCATGATGATCATTATGATGATCTTGATCATAATCTGCATATTAATCATAAATAATGATGGTTGCCATCGCAACAATGATGATCATTATGATGATCTTGATCATAATTAGCATATTAATCATAATAAATCATGGTTACCATGGCAACCATGATGATCAATATGATGATCATGATGAAAATTAGCATAATAATCATAAAAAGTAATGGTTGCCAAGGCAACCATGATGATCATTATGATGATCTTGATCATAATTTGCATATTAATCATAATAAATGATGGTTGCCATCGCAACAATGATGATCATTATGATGATCTTG
>NW_021164328.1:0-17329 GCF_004324835.1 Dendronephthya gigantea | reverse complement strand
GAAACGAACAAGAATGAAAAAGTATACTTTTAAAACGTAGCCGCCCTGTGGCCAAAGAGATAAGGTGTCTGCAACGGATCAGAAGATTCCAGGTTCGAGTCCTGGCGGGGTCGATTTTGATTTACAGTTTTACCGACCACATCCTTCAATGAAACGTAAAAACAATACTTGTTCCAATGACAGGAGGCGTGTTTGATACTCAATCGTTGGTATTTAGAGTTTCCAACATATATATGGAATAATGATTATTTGCAAGATTAGTTGGAGGATTCTTGTAGGCCTCATGGCCTAATGGATAAGGCGTCTCACTTCGGATGAGAAAATTCCAGGTTCGAGTCCTGGTGGGGTCGAGGTTTATCAAATTTTGGAGCGGATCGTTAAGTCACTGATCGAAAATTTTAAAGAAATTGACTTTGCAAGCGTTACCTTTTACTCAAAGCTTTAAAACAAGGCCGGTTAGCTCAGTCGGCGAGCGTGGTGCTAATAACGCTAAGGTCGTGAGTTCGATCCTCACCGGCCAACCTACTATTACCAGATCTTTATTGTGGATTCCTAGAATTTTGGCGGTAACAATATAAACCAAACAAGAAGGAAAAAGTATACTTTTAAATGGTAGCGGCCCTGTGGCCAATGGATAAGGCGTCTGACTACGGATCAGAAGATTCCAGGTTCGAATCCTGGCGGGGTCGACTTCATTAGATGAGAAAGAGTGGAAGGTTTAATAGAAATTGAGTTTCCAGCGTTTAAAACCTTTATACTCCAAGGCTTTAAAAGAGGCCGGTTAGCTCAGTCGGCAGAGCGCAGTGCTTAATAACGCTAAGGTCATAAGTCTCACACGGCCACCTGCTATTACCAGGTCTTATTGTGGATTGCTTGAATTTGGTGGTAACGATTAGAAAACCAAACAAGAATGAAAAAGTATACTTTTAAAACGTAGCCGCCCTGTGGCCAAAGAGATAAGGTGTCTGACAACGGATCAGAAGATTCCAGGTTCGAGTCCTGGCGGGGTCGATTTTGATTTACAGTTTTACCGACCACATCCTTCAATGAACGTAAAAAACGATACTTGTTCTCAATGGGGCGTGTTTGATACTCAATCGTTGGTATTTAGAGTTTCCAACATTATATGGATAATGATTATTTGCAAGATTAGTTGGAGGATTCTTGTAGGCCTCATGGCCTAATGGATAAGGCGTCTCACTTCGGATGAGAAAATTCCAGGTTCGAGTCCTGGTGGGGGTCGAGGTTTATCAATTTTGGAGCGGAATCGTTAAGTCAACTGATCGAAAATTTTAAAGAAATTGACTTTGCAAGCGTTAAAACCTTTATACTCCAAAGCTTTAAAACAAGGCCGGTTAGCTCAGTCGGCAGAGCGTGGTGCTAATAACGCTAAGGTCGTGAGTTCGATCCTCACACCGGCCAACCTACTATTACCAGATCTTTATTGTGGATTCCTAGAATTTTGGCGGTAACAATATAAAACCAAACAAGAAGGAAAAGTATACTTTTAAATGGTAGCGGCCCTGTGGCCAAATGGATAAGGCGTCTGACTACGGATCAGAAGATTCCAGGTTCGAATCCTGGCGGGGTCGACTTCATTAGATGAGAAAGAGTGGAAAGGTTTAATAGAAATTGAGTTTCCAGCGTTTAAAACCTTTTACTCCAAGGCTTTAAAAAGAGGCCGGTTAGCTCAGTCGGCAGAGCGCAGTGCTTAATAACGCTAAGGTCATAAGTCTCACACCGGCCAACCTGCTATTACCAGGTCTTTATTGTGGATTGCTTGAATTTTGGTGGTAACGATTAAAACCAAACAAGAATGAAAAGTATACTTTTAAAACGTAGCCGCCCTGTGGCCAAGAGATAAGGTGTCTGACAACGATCAGGATTCCAGGTTCGAGTCCTGGCGGGGTCGATTTTGATTTACAGTTTTACCGACCACATCCTTCAATGAAACGTAAAAACGATACTTGTTCTCAATGACAGGAGGCGTGTTGATACTCAATCGTTGGTATTTAGAGTTTCCAACTATATATGGAATAATGATTATTTGCAAGATTAGTTGGAGGATTCTTGTAGGCCTCATGGCCTAATGGATAAGGCGTCTCACTTCGGATGAGAAAATTCCAGGTTCGAGTCCTGGTGGGGTCGAGGTTTATCAAATTTGGAGCGGAATCGTTAAGTCAACTGATCGAAATTTTAAAGAAATTGACTTTGCAAGCGTTAAAACCTTTATACTCCAAAGCTTTAAAACAAGGCCGGTTAGCTCAGTCGGCAGAGCGTGGTGCTAATAACGCTAAGGTCGTGAGTTCGATCCTCACACCGGCCAACCTACTATTACCAGATCTTTATTGTGGATTCCTAGAATTTTGGCGGTAACAAATATAAAACCAACAAGAAGGAAAAAGTATACTTTTAAATGGTAGCGGCCCTGTGGCCAAATGGATAAGGCGTCTGACTACGGATCAGAAGATTCCAGGTTCGAATCCTGGCGGGGTCGACTTCATTAGATGAGAAAGAGTGGAAAGGTTTAATAGAAATTGAGTTTCCAGCGTTTAAAACCTTTATACTCCAAGGCTTTAAAAAGAGGCCGGTTAGCTCAGTCGGCAGAGCGCAGTGCTTAATAACGCTAAGGTCATAAGTCTCACACCGGCCAACCTGCTATTACCAGGTCTTTATTGTGGATTGCTTGAATTTTGGTGGTAACGATTAGAAAACCAAACAAGAATGAAAAAGTTACTTTTAAAACGTAGCCGCCCTGTGGCCAAAGAGATAAGGTGTGTGACAACGGATCAGAAGATTCCAGGTTCGAGTCCTGGCGGGGTCGATTTTGATTTACAGTTTTACCGACCACATCCTTCAATGAAACGTAAAAACGATACTTGTTCTCAATGACAGGAGGCGTGTTTGATACTCAATCGTTGGTATTTAGAGTTTCCAACATATATGGAATAATGATTATTTGCAAGATTAGTTGGAGGATTCTTGTAGGCCTCATGGCCTAATGGATAAGGCGTCTCACTTCGGATGAGAAAATTCCAGGTTCGAGTCCTGGTGGGGTCGAGGTTTATCAAATTTTGGAGCGGAATCGTTAAGTCAACTGATCGAAAATTTTAAAGAAATTGACTTTGCAAGCGTTAAAACCTTTATACTCCAAAGCTTTAAAACAAGGCCGGTTAGCTCAGTCGGCAGAGCGTGGTGCTAATAACGCTAAGGTCGTGAGTTCGATCCTCACACCGGCCAACCTACTATTACCAGATCTTTATTGTGGATTCCTAGAATTTTGGCGGTAACATATAAAACCAAACAAGAAGGAAAAGTATACTTTTAAATGGTAGCGGCCCTGTGGCCAAATGGATAAGGCGTCTGACTACGGATCAGAAGATTCCAGGTTCGAATCCTGGCGGGGTCGACTTCATTAGATGAGAAAGAGTGGAAAGGTTTAATAGAAATTGAGTTTCCAGCGTTTAAAACCTTTATACTCCAAAGGCTTTAAAAAGAGGCCGGTTAGCTCAGTCGGCAGAGCGCAGTGCTTAATAACGCTAAGGTCATAAGTCTCACACCGGCCAACCTGCTATTACCAGGTCTTTATTGTGGATTGCTTGAATTTTGGTGGTAACGATTAGAAAACCAAACAAGAATGAAAAAGTATACTTTTAAAACGTAGCCGCCCTGTGGCCAAAGAGATAAGGTGTCTGACAACGGATCAGAAGATTCCAGGTTCGAGTCCTGGCGGGGTCGATTTTGATTTACAGTTTTACCGACCACATCCTTCAATGAAACGTAAAAACGATACTTGTTCTCAATGACAGGAGGCGTGTTTGATACTCAATCGTTGGTATTTAGAGTTTCCAACATATTATGGAATAATGATTATTTGCAAGATTAGTTGGAGGATTCTTGTAGGCCTCATGGCCTAATGGATAAGGCGTCTCACTTCGGATGAGAAAATTCCAGGTTCGAGTCCTGGTGGGGTCGAGGTTTATCAAATTTTGGAGCGGAATCGTTAAGTCAACTGATCGAAAATTTTAAAGAAATTGACTTTGCAAGCGTTAAACCTTTATACTCCAAAGCTTTAAAACAAGGCCGGTTAGCTCAGTCGGCAGAGCGTGGTGCTAATAACGCTAAGGTCGTGAGTTCGATCCTCACACCGGCCAACCTACTATTACCAGATCTTTATTGTGGATTCCTAGAATTTTGGCGGTAACAATATAAAACCAAACAAGAAGGAAAAAGTATACTTTTTAAATGGTAGCGGCCCTGTGGCCAAATGGATAAGGCGTCTGACTACGGATCAGAAGATTCCAGGTTCGAATCCTGGCGGGGTCGACTTCATTAGATGAGAAGAGTGGAAAGGTTTAATAGAAATTGAGTTTCCAGCGTTTAAAACCTTTATACTCCAAGGCTTTAAAAAGAGGCCGGTTAGCTCAGTCGGCAGAGCGCAGAGCTTAATAACGCTAAGGTCATAAGTCTCACACCGGCCAACCTGCTATTACCAGGTCTTTATTGTGGATTGCTTGAATTTTGGTGGTAACGATTAGAAAACCAAACAAGAATGAAAAAGTATACTTTTAAAACGTAGCCGCCCTGTGGCCAAAGAGATAAGGTGTCTGCAACGATCAGAAGATTCCAGGTTCGAGTCCTGGCGGGGTCGATTTTGATTTACAGTTTTACCGACCACATCCTTCAATGAAACGTAAAAACGATACTTGTTCAATGACAGGAGGCGTGTTTGATACTCAATCGTTGGTATTTAGAGTTTCCAACATATATATGGAATAATGATTATTTGCAAGATTAGTTGGAGGATTCTTGTAGGCCTCATGGCCTAATGGATAAGGCGTCTCACTTCGGATGAGAAATTCCAGGTTCGAGTCCTGGTGGGGTCGAGGTTTATCAAATTTTGGAGCGGAATCGTTAAGTCAACTGATCGAAAATTTTAAAAGAAATTGACTTTGCAAGCGTTAAAACCTTTATACTCAAAGCTTTAAAACAAGGCCGGTTAGCTCAGTCGGCAGAGCGTGGTGCTAATAACGCTAAGGTCGTGAGTTCGATCCTCACACCGGCCAACCTACTATTACCAGATCTTTATTGTGGATTCCTAGAATTTTGGCGGTAACAAATATAAAACCAAACAAGAAGGAAAAAGTATACTTTTAAATGGTAGCAGCCCTGTGGCCAAATGGATAAGGCGTCTGACTACGGATCAGAAGATTCCAGGTTCGAATCCTGGCGGGGTCGACTTCATTAGATGAGAAAGAGTGGAAAGGTTTAATAGAAATTGAGTTTCCCAGCGTTTAAAACCTTTATACTCCAAGGCTTTAAAAAGAGGCCGGTTAGCTCAGTCGGCAGAGCGCAGTGCTTAATAACGCTAAGGTCATAAGTCTCACACCGGCCAACCTGCTTTACCAGGTCTTTATTGTGGATTGCTTGAATTTTGGTGGTAACGATTAGAAAACCAAACAAGAATGAAAAAGTATTTTTAAAACGTAGCCGCCCTGTGGCCAAAGAGATAAGGTGTCTGGCAACGAATCAGAAGATTCCAGGTTCGAGTCCTGGCGGGGTCGATTTTGATTTACAGTTTTACCGACCACATCCTTCAATGAAACGTAAAAACGATACTTGTTCTCAATGACAGGAGGCGTGTTTGATACTCAATCGTTGGTATTTAGAGTTTCCAACATTATATGGAATAATGATTATTTGCAAGATTAGTTGGAGGATTCTTGTAGGCCTCATGGCCTAATGGATAAGGCGTCTCACTTCGGATGAGAAAATTCCAGGTTCGAGTCCTGGTGGGGTCGAGGTTTATCAATTTTGGAGCGGAATCGTTAAGTCAACTGATCGAAAATTTTAAAAGAAATTGACTTTGCAAGCGTTAAAACCTTTATACTCCAAAGCTTTAAAACAAGGCCGGTTAGCTCAGTCGGCAGAGCGTGGTGCTAATAACGCTAAGGTCGTGAGTTCGATCCTCACACCGGCCAACCTACTATTACCAGATCTTTATTGTGGATTCCTAGAATTTTGGCGGTAACAAATATAAAACCAAACAAGAAGGAAAAAGTATACTTTTAAATGGTAGCGGCCCTGTGGCCAAATGGATAAGGCGTCTGACTACGGATCAGAAGTTCCAGGTTCGAATCCTGGCGGGGTCGACTTCATTAGATGAGAAAGAGTGGAAGGTTTAATAGAAATTGAGTTTCCAGCGTTTAAAACCTTTATACTCCAAAGGCTTTAAAAAGAGGCCGGTTAGCTCAGTCGGCAGAGCGCAGAGCTTAATAACGCTAAGGTCATAAGTCTCACACCGGCCAACCTGCTATTACCAGGTCTTTATTGTGGATTGCTTGAATTTTGGTGGTAACGATTAGAAAACCAAACAAGAATGAAAAAGTATACTTTTAAAACGTAGCCGCCCTGTGGCCAAAGAGATAAGGTGTCTGCAACGGATCAGAAGATTCCAGGTTCGAGTCCTGGCGGGGTCGATTTTGATTTACAGTTTTACCGACCACATCCTTCAATGAAACATAAAAACGATACTTGTTCTCAATGACAGGAGCGTGTTTGATACTCAATCGTTGGTATTTAGAGTTTCCAACATATATATGGAATAATGATTATTTGCAAGATTAGTTGGAGGATTCTTGTAGGCCTCATGGCCTAATGGATAAGGCGTCTCACTTCGGATGAGAAAATTCCAGGTTCGAGTCCTGGTGGGGTCGAGGTTTATCAAATTTTGGAGCGGAATCGTTAAGTCAACTGATCGAAAATTTTAAATAGAAATTGACTTTGCAAGCGTTAAAACCTTTATACTCCAAAGCTTTAAAACAAGGCCGGTTAGCTCAGTCGGCAGAGCGTGGTGCTAATAACGCTAAGGTCGTGAGTTCGATCCTCACACCGGCCAACCTACTATTACCAGATCTTTATTGTGGATTCCTAGAATTTTGGCGGTAACAAATATAAAACCAAACAAGAAGGAAAAAGTATACTTTTAAATGGTAGCGGCCCTGTGGCCAAATGGATAAGGCGTCTGACTACGGATCAGAAGATTCCAGGTTCGAATCCTGGCGGGGTCGACTTCATTAGATGAGAAAGAGTGGAAAGGTTTAATAGAAATTGAGTTTCAACCTTTATACTCCAAAGGCTTTAAAAAGAGGCCGGTTAGCTCAGTCGGCAGAGCGCAGTGCTTAATAACGCTAAGGTCATAAGTCTCACACCGGCCAACCTGCTATTACCAGGTCTTTATTGTGGATTGCTTGAATTTTGGTGGTAACGATTAGAAAACCAAACAAGAATGAAAAAGTATACTTTTAAAACGTAGCCGCCCTGTGGCCAAAGAGATAAGGTGTCTGACAACGGATCAGAGATTCCAGGTTCGAGTCCTGGCGGGGTCGATTTTGATTTACAGTTTTACCGACCACATCCTTCAATGAAACATAAAAACGATACTTGTTCTCAATGACAGGAGGCGTGTTGATACTCAATCGTTGGTATTTAGAGTTTCCAACATATATATGGAATAATGATTATTTGCAAGATTAGTTGGAGGATTCTTGTAGGCCTCATGGCCTAATGGATAAGGCGTCTCACTTCGGATGAGAAAATTCCAGGTTCGAGTCCTGGTGGGGTCGAGGTTTATCAAATTTTGGAGCGGAATCGTTAAGTCAACTGATCGAAAATTTTAATAAGAAATTGACTTTGCAAGCGTTAAAACCTTTATACTCCAAAGCTTTAAAACAAGGCCGGTTAGCTCAGTCGGCAGAGCGTGGTGCTAATAACGCTAAGGTCGTGAGTTCGATCCTCACACCGGCCAACCTACTATTACCAGATCTTTATTGTGGATTCCTAGAATTTTGGCGGTAACAAATATAAAACCAAACAAGAAGGAAAAAGTATACTTTTAAATGGTAGCGGCCCTGTGGCCAAATGGATAAGGCGTCTGACTACGGATCAGAAGATTCCAGGTTCGAATCCTGGCGGGGTCGACTTCATTAGATGAGAAAGAGTGGAAAGGTTTAATAGAAATTGAGTTTCCCAGCGTTTAAAACCTTTATACTCCAAAGCTTTAAAAAGAGGCCGGTTAGCTCAGTCGGCAGAGCGCAGTGCTTAATAACGCTAAGGTCATAAGTCTCACACCGGCCAACCTGCTATTACCAGGTCTTTATTGTGGATTGCTTGAATTTTGGTGGTAACGATTAGAAAACCAAACAAGAATGAAAAAGTATACTTTTAAAACGTAGCCGCCCTGTGGCCAAAGAGATAAGGTGTCTGACAACGGATCAGAAGATTCCAGGTTCGAGTCCTGGCGGGGTCGATTTTGATTTACAGTTTTCGACCACATCCTTCAATGAAACATAAAAACGATACTTGTTCTCAATGACAGGAGGCGTTGTGATACTCAATCGTTGGTATTTAGAGTTTCCAACATATATATGGAATAATGATTATTTGCAAGATTAGTTGGAGGATTCTTGTAGGCCTCATGGCCTAATGGATAAGGCGTCTCACTTCGGATGAGAAAATTCCAGGTTCGAGTCCTGGTGGGGTCGAGGTTTATCAAATTTTGGAGCGGAATCGTTAAGTCAACTGATCGAAAATTTTAATAGAAATTGACTTTGCAAGCGTTAAAACCTTTATACTCCAAAGCTTTAAAACAAGGCCGGTTAGCTCAGTCGGCAGAGCGTGGTGCTAATAACGCTAAGGTCGTGAGTTCGATCCTCACACCGGCCAACCTACTATTACCAGATCTTTATTGTGGATTCCTAGAATTTTGGCGGTAACAAATATAAAACCAAACAAGAAGGAAAAAGTATACTTTTAAATGGTAGCGGCCCTGTGGCCAAATGGATAAGGCGTCTGACTACGGATCAGAAGATTCCAGGTTCGAATCCTGGCGGGGTCGACTTCATTAGATGAGAAAGAGTGGAAAGGTTTAATAGAAATTGAGTTTCCCAGCGTTTAAAACCTTTATACTCCAAGGCTTTAAAAAGAGGCCGGTTAGCTCAGTCGGCAGAGCGCAGAGCTTAATAACGCTAAGGTCATAAGTCTCACACCGGCCAACCTGCTATTACCAGGTCTTTATTGTGGATTGCTTGAATTTTGGTGGTAACGATTAGAAAACCAAACAAGAATGAAAAAGTATACTTTTAAAACGTAGCCGCCCTGTGGCCAAAGAGATAAGGTGTCTGACGGATCAGAAGATTCCAGGTTCGAGTCCTGGCGGGGTCGATTTTGATTTACAGTTTTACCGACCACATCCTTCAATGAAATAAAAACGATACTTGTTCTCAATGACAGGAGGCGTGTTTGATACTCAATCGTTGGTATTTAGAGTTTCCAACATATATATGGAATAATGATTATTTGCAAGATTAGTTGGAGGATTCTTGTAGGCCTCATGGCCTAATGGATAAGGCGTCTCACTTCGGATGAGAAAATTCCAGGTTCGAGTCCTGGTGGGGTCGAGGTTTATCAAATTTTGGAGCGGAATCGTTAAGTCAACTGATCGAAAATTTTAAAGAAATTGACTTTGCAAGCGTTAAAACCTTTATACTCCAAAGCTTTAAAACAAGGCCGGTTAGCTCAGTCGGCAGAGCGTGGTGCTAATAACGCTAAGGTCGTGAGTTCGATCCTCACACCGGCCAACCTACTATTACCAGATCTTTATTGTGGATTCCTAGAATTTTGGCGGTAACAAATATAAAACCAAACAAGAAGGAAAAAGTATACTTTTAAATGGTAGCGGCCCTGTGGCCAAATGGATAAGGCGTCTGACTACGGATCAGAAGATTCCAGGTTCGAATCCTGGCGGGGTCGACTTCATTAGATGAGAAAGAGTGGAAAGGTTTAATAGAAATTGAGTTTCCCAGCGTTTAAAACCTTTATACTCCAAGGCTTTAAAAAGAGGCCGGTTAGCTCAGTCGGCAGAGCGCAGTGCTTAATAACGCTAAGGTCATAAGTCTCACACCGGCCAACCTGCTATTACCAGGTCTTTATTGTGGATTGCTTGAATTTTGGTGGTAACGATTAGAAAACCAAACAAGAATGAAAAAGTATACTTTTAAAACGTAGCCGCCCTGTGGCCAAAGAGATAAGGTGTCTGACAACGGATCAGAAGATTCCAGGTTCGAGTCCTGGCGGGGTCGATTTTGATTTACAGTTTTACCGACCACATCCTTCAATGAAACATAAAAACGATACTTGTTCTCAATGACAGGAGGCGTGTTTGATACTCAATCGTTGGTATTTAGAGTTTCCAACATATATATGGAATAATGATTATTTTGCAAGATTAGTTGGAGGATTCTTGTAGGCCTCATGGCCTAATGGATAAGGCGTCTCACTTCGGATGAGAAAATTCCAGGTTCGAGTCCTGGTGGGGTCGAGGTTTATCAAATTTTGGAGCGGAATCGTTAAGTCAACTGATCGAAAATTTTAATAGAAATTGACTTTGCAAGCGTTAAAACCTTTATACTCCAAAGCTTTAAAACAAGGCCGGTTAGCTCAGTCGGCAGAGCGTGGTGCTAATAACGCTAAGGTCGTGAGTTCGATCCTCACACCGGCCAACCTACTATTACCAGATCTTTATTGTGGATTCCTAGAATTTTGGCGGTAACAATATAAAACCAAACAAGAAGGAAAAAGTATACTTTTAAATGGTAGCGGCCCTGTGGCCAAATGGATAAGGCGTCTGACTACGGATCAGAAGATTCCAGGTTCGAATCCTGGCGGGGTCGACTTCATTAGATGAGAAAGAGTGGAAAGGTTTAATAGAAATTGAGTTTCCCAGCGTTTAAAACCTTTATACTCCAAGGCTTTAAAAAGAGGCCGGTTAGCTCAGTCGGCAGAGCGCAGAGCTTAATAACGCTAAGGTCATAAGTCTCACACCGGCCAACCTGCTATTACCAGGTCTTTATTGTGGATTGCTTGAATTTTGGTGGTAACGATTAGAAAACCAAACAAGAATGAAAAAGTATACTTTTAAAACGTAGCCGCCCTGTGGCCAAAGAGATAAGGTGTCTGGCAACGATCAGAAGATTCCAGGTTCGAGTCCTGGCGGGGTCGATTTTGATTTACAGTTTTACCGACCACATCCTTCAATGAAACGTAAAAACGATACTTGTTCCAATGACAGGAGGCGTGTTTGATACTCAATCGTTGGTATTTAGAGTTTCCAACATATATATGGAATAATGATTATTTGCAAGATTAGTTGGAGGATTCTTGTAGGCCTCATGGCCTAATGGATAAGGCGTCTCACTTCGGATGAGAAAATTCCAGGTTCGAGTCCTGGTGGGGTCGAGGTTTATCAAATTTTGGAGCGGAATCGTTAAGTCAACTGATCGAAAATTTTAAAAGAAATTGACTTTGCAAGCGTTAAAACCTTTATACTCCAAAGCTTTAAAACAAGGCCGGTTAGCTCAGTCGGCAGAGCGTGGTGCTAATAACGCTAAGGTCGTGAGTTCGATCCTCACACCGGCCAACCTACTATTACCAGATCTTTATTGTGGATTCCTAGAATTTTGGCGGTAACAAATATAAAACCAAACAAGAAGGAAAAAGTATACTTTTAAATGGTAGCGGCCCTGTGGCCAAATGGATAAGGCGTCTGACTACGGATCAGAAGATTCCAGGTTCGAATCCTGGCGGGGTCGACTTCATTAGATGAGAAAGAGTGGAAAGGTTTAATAGAAATTGAGTTTCCAGCGTTTAAAACCTTTATACTCCAAGGCTTTAAAAAGAGGCCGGTTAGCTCAGTCGGCAGAGCGCAGAGCTTAATAACGCTAAGGTCATAAGTCTCACACCGGCCAACCTGCTATTACCAGGTCTTTATTGTGGATTGCTTGAATTTTGGTGGTAACGATTAGAAAACCAAACAAGAATGAAAAAGTATACTTTTAAAACGTAGCCGCCCTGTGGCCAAAGAGATAAGGTGTCTGGCAACGGATCAGAAGATTCCAGGTTCGAGTCCTGGCGGGGTCGATTTTGATTTACAGTTTTACCGACCACATCCTTCAATGAAACATAAAAACAATACTTGTTCTCAATGACAGGAGCCGTTTGATACTCAATCGTTGGTATTTAGAGTTTCCAACATATATATGGAATAATGATTATTTGCAAGATTAGTTGGAGGATTCTTGTAGGCCTCATGGCCTAATGGATAAGGCGTCTCACTTCGGATGAGAAAATTCCAGGTTCGAGTCCTGGTGGGGTCGAGGTTTATCAAATTTTGGAGCGGAATCGTTAAGTCAACTGATCGAAAATTTTAATAGAAATTGACTTTGCAAGCGTTAAAACCTTTATACTCCAAAGCTTTAAAACAAGGCCGGTTAGCTCAGTCGGCAGAGCGTGGTGCTAATAACGCTAAGGTCGTGAGTTCGATCCTCACACCGGCCAACCTACTATTACCAGATCTTTATTATGGATTCCTAGAATTTTGGCGGTAACAATATAAAACCAAACAAGAAGGAAAAAGTATACTTTTAAATGGTAGCGGCCCTGTGGCCAAATGGATAAGGCGTCTGACTACGGATCAGAAGATTCCAGGTTCGAATCCTGGCGGGGTCGACTTCATTAGATGAGAAAGAGTGGAAAGGTTTAATAGAAATTGAGTTTCCCAGCGTTAAAACCTTTATACTCCAAGGCTTTAAAAAGAGGCCGGTTAGCTCAGTCGGCAGAGCGCAGAGCTTAATAACGCTAAGGTCATAAGTCTCACACCGGCCAACCTGCTATTACCAGGTCTTTATTGTGGATTGCTTGAATTTTGGTGGTAACGATTAGAAAACAAAACAAGAATGAAAAAGTATACTTTTAAAACGTAGCCGCCCTGTGGCCAAAGAGATAAGGTGTCTGACAACGGATCAGAGATTCCAGGTTCGAGTCCTGGCGGGGTCGATTTTGATTTACAGTTTTACCGACCACATCCTTCAATGAAATACATAAAACGATACTTGTTCTCAATGACAGGAGGCGTGTTGATACTCAATCGTTGGTATTTAGAGTTTCCAACATATATATGGAATAATGATTATTTGCAAGATTAGTTGGAGGATTCTTGTAGGCCTCATGGCCTAATGGATAAGGCGTCTCACTTCGGATGAGAAAATTCCAGGTTCGAGTCCTGGTGGGGTCGAGGTTTATCAAATTTTGGAGCGGAATCGTTAAGTCAACTGATCGAAAATTTTAATAGAAATTGACTTTGCAAGCGTTAAAACCTTTATACTAAAGCTTTAAAACAAGGCCGGTTAGCTCAGTCGGCAGAGCGTGGTGCTAATAACGCTAAGGTCGTGAGTTCGATCCTCACACCGGCCAACCTACTATTACCAGATCTTTATTGTGGATTCCTAGAATTTTGGCGGTAACAAATATAAAACCAAACAAGAAGGAAAAAGTATACTTTTAAATGGTAGCGGCCCTGTGGCCAAATGGATAAGGCGTCTGACTACGGATCAGAAGATTCCAGGTTCGAATCCTGGCGGGGTCGACTTCATTAGATGAGAAAGAGTGGAAAGGTTTAATAGAAATTGAGTTTCCCAGCGTTTAAAACCTTTATACTCCAAAGGCTTTAAAAAGAGGCCGGTTAGCTCAGTCGGCAGAGCGCAGTGCTTAATAACGCTAAGGTCATAAGTCTCACACCGGCCAACCTGCTATTACCAGGTCTTTATTGTGGATTGCTTGAATTTTGGTGGTAACGATTAGAAAACCAAACAAGAATGAAAAAGTATACTTTTAAAACGTAGCCGCCCTGTGGCCAAAGAGATAAGGTGTCTGACAACGGATCAGAAGATTCCAGGTTCGAGTCCTGGCGGGGTCGATTTTGATTTACAGTTTTACCGACCACATCCTTCAATGAAACATAAAAACAATACTTGTTCTCAATGACAGGGCGTGTTTGATACTCAATCGTTGGTATTTAGAGTTTCCAACATATATATGGAATAATGATTATTTGCAAGATTAGTTGGAGGATTCTTGTAGGCCTCATGGCCTAATGGATAAGGCGTCTCACTTCGGATGAGAAAATTCCAGGTTCGAGTCCTGGTGGGGTCGAGGTTTATCAAATTTTGGAGCGGAATCGTTAAGTCAACTGATCGAAAATTTTAATAGAAATTGACTTTGCAAGCGTTAAAACCTTTATACTCCAAAGCTTTAAAACAAGGCCGGTTAGCTCAGTCGGCAGAGCGTGGTGCTAATAACGCTAAGGTCGTGAGTTCGATCCTCACACCGGCCAACCTACTATTACCAGATCTTTATTGTGGATTCCTAGAATTTTGGCGGTAACAAATATAAAACCAAACAAGAAGGAAAAAGTATACTTTTAAATGGTAGCGGCCCTGTGGCCAAATGGATAAGGCGTCTGACTACGGATCAGAAGATTCCAGGTTCGAATCCTGGCGGGGTCGACTTCATTAGATGAGAAAGAGTGGAAAGGTTTAATAGAAATTGAGTTTCCCAGCGTTTAAAACCTTTATACTCCAAGGCTTTAAAAAGAGGCCGGTTAGCTCAGTCGGCAGAGCGCAGAGCTTAATAACGCTAAGGTCATAAGTCTCACACCGGCCAACCTGCTATTACCAGGTCTTTATTGTGGATTGCTTGAATTTTGGTGGTAACGATTAGAAAACCAAACAAGAATGAAAAAGTATACTTTTAAAACGTAGCCGCCCTGTGGCCAAAGAGATAAGGTGTCTGGCAACGGAATCAAAGATTCCAGGTTCGAGTCCTGGCGGGGTCGATTTTGATTTACAGTTTTACCGACCACTCCTTCAATGAACATAAAAAATACTTGTTCTCAATGACAGGAGGCGTGTTTGATACTCAATCGTTGGTATTTAGAGTTTCCAACATATATATGGAATAATGATTATTTGCAAGATTAGTTGGAGGATTCTTGTAGGCCTCATGGCCTAATGGATAAGGCGTCTCACTTCGGATGAGAAAATTCCAGGTTCGAGTCCTGGTGGGGTCGAGGTTTATCAAATTTTGGAGCGGAATCGTTAAGTCAACTGATCGAAAATTTTAATAGAAATTGACTTTGCAAGCGTTAAAACCTTTATACTCCAAAGCTTTAAAACAAGGCCGGTTAGCTCAGTCGGCAGAGCGTGGTGCTAATAACGCTAAGGTCGTGAGTTCGATCCTCACACCGGCCAACCTACTATTACCAGATCTTTATTGTGGATTCCTAGAATTTTGGCGGTAACAAATATAAAACCAAACAAGAAGGAAAAAGTATACTTTTAAATGGTAGCGGCCCTGTGGCCAAATGGATAAGGCGTCTGACTACGGATCAGAAGATTCCAGGTTCGAATCCTGGCGGGGTCGACTTCATTAGATGAGAAAGAGTGGAAAGGTTTAATAGAAATTGAGTTCCCAGCGTTTAAAACCTTTATACTCCAAAGGCTTTAAAAAGAGGCCGGTTAGCTCAGTCGGCAGAGCGCAGAGCTTAATAACGCTAAGGTCATAAGTCTCACACCGGCCAACCTGCTATTACCAGGTCTTTATTGTGGATTGCTTGAATTTTGGTGGTAACGATTAGAAAACCAAACAAGAATGAAAAAGTATACTTTTAAAACGTAGCCGCCTGTGGCCAAAGAGATAAGGTGTCTGCAACGGATCAGAAGATTCCAGGTTCGAGTCCTGGCGGGGTCGATTTTGATTTACAGTTTTACCGACCACATCCTTCAATGAAACATAAAAACAATACTTGTTCTCAATGACAGGAGCCGTGTTTGATACTCAATCGTTGGTATTTAGAGTTTCCAACATATATATGGAATAATGATTATTTGCAAGATTAGTTGGAGGATTCTTGTAGGCCTCATGGCCTAATGGATAAGGCGTCTCACTTCGGATGAGAAAATTCCAGGTTCGAGTCCTGGTGGGTCGAGGTTTATCAAATTTTGGAGCGGAATCGTTAAGTCAACTGATCGAAAATTTTAATAGAAATTGACTTTGCAAGCGTTAAAACCTTTATACTCCAAAGCTTTAAAACAAGGCCGGTTAGCTCAGTCGGCAGAGCGTGGTGCTAATAACGCTAAGGTCGTGAGTTCGATCCTCACACCGGCCAACCTACTATTACCAGATCTTTATTATGGATTCCTAGAATTTTGGCGGTAACACATATAAAACCAAACAAGAAGGAAAAAGTATACTTTTAAATGGTAGCAGCCCTGTGGCCAAATGGATAAGGCGTCTGACTACGGATCAGAAGATTCCAGGTTCGAATCCTGGCGGGGTCGACTTCATTAGATGAGAAAGAGTGGAAAGGTTTAATAGAAATTGAGTTTCCCAGCGTTTAAAACCTTTATACTCCAAGCTTTAAAAAGAGGCCGGTTAGCTCGTCGGCAGCGCGCAGTGCTAATAACGCTAAGGTCATAAGTCTCACATCGGCCAACCTGCTATTACCAGGTCTTTATCTGGATTGCTGAATTTTTGGTGGTAACGATTAGAAAACGAAACAAGAATGAAAAAGTATACTTTAAAACGTAGCCGCCCTGTGGCCAAGAGATAAGGTGTCTGACAACGGATCAGAAGATTCCAGGTTCGAGTCCTGGCGGGGTCGATTTTGATTTACAGTTTTACCGACCACATCCTTCAATGAAACGTAAAAACGATACTGTTCAATGACAGGAGCGTGTTGATACTCAATCGTTGGTATTAGAGTTTCCAACATATATATGGAATAATGATTATTTGCAAGATTAGTTGGAGGATTCTTGTAGGCCTCATGGCCTAATGGATAGGCGTCTCACTTCGGATGAGAAATTCCAGGTTCGAGTCCTGGTGGGGTCGAGGTTTATCAAATTTTGGAGCGGAATCGTTAAGTCAACTGATCGAAAATTTTAAAGAAATTGACTTTGCAAGCGTTAAAACCTTATACTCCAAAGCTTAAAACAAGGCCGGTTAGCTCAGTCGGCAGAGCGTGGTGCTAATAACGCTAAGGTCGTGAGTTCGATCCTCACACCGGCCAACCTACTATTACCAGATCTTTATTGTGGATTCCTAGAATTTTGGCGTAACAATATAAAACCAAACAAGAAGGAAAAGTATACTTTTAAATGGTAGCGGCCCTGTGGCCAAATGGATAAGGCGTCTGACTACGGATCAGAAGATCCAGGTTCGAATCCGGCGGGGTCGACTTCATAGAGAGAAAGAGGGAAAGGTTTAATAGAAATTGAGTTTCCCAGCGTTTAAAACCTTTAACTCCAAGCTTAAAAAAGGCCGGTTAGCTCAGTCGGCAGAGCGCAGTCTTAATAACGCTAAGGTCAAAGTCTCACACCGGCCAACCTGCTATTACCAGGTCTTATGTGGATGTTGAATTTTGGTGGTAACGATG
>NW_021164327.1:0-14664 GCF_004324835.1 Dendronephthya gigantea | reverse complement strand
TTGCTCAAAATCTTGTGAGAGGGAAGACGAAGGAGGCTGCATAGTTTTTACGTATATTGTTCAAAGGCAATTTTAAAAGCTGTAATAATATTATGACTCTTGGACAGCTTTTAAGATCATGATTGATAACTCAGTTTCTTTTGGTGTAATATTTTATACTTATTAGGGAAGATATAGAGAAGTGAAAAGATCACAACATACATCACAAAGGTGATATGCATAAACATATCAAAGATGTTACTATAATTCTTCTTTTAAAATTTTGAATAATTCTTGAATCCTACATGGGTAATCATGGCATATATTGAATAAGTCTGGCGGGGTTAAAATGTTAATTATTTTGTTTGTTATACTTGACACTTGCTCAAAATCTTCTGAGAGGGATGACGAAGGAGGCTGCACAGTTTTTACGTATATCGTTCAAAGGTAATTTTAAAAGCTGTAATAATATTATGATTCCTGGACATCTTTTAGCATCATGATTGATAACTCAGTTTTCTCTTGGTGTAATATTTCTTATACCTATTAGGGAAGATATAGACGAAGTGAAAAGATCACAACATACATCACAAAGGTGATATGAATCAACATATGCAAGATGTTACTATAATTCTACTTTTAAAATTTTGAATAATGCTTGAATCTTACATGGCTAATCATGGCATATATTGAATAAGTCTTGCAGGTGTAAAATGTTAATAATTTCTTTGTTACACTTGACACTTGCACAAAATCTTCTGAGAGGGATGACGAAGGAGGCTGAATAGTTTTTACGTATATCGTTCAAAGCAGCTTTAAAAGCTGTAATAAAATTATGACTCTTGGACAGCTTTTAGCATCATGATTAATAACTCAGTTTTCTCTTGGTGTAATATTTCTTATACTCATTATTGAAGATATAGACGAAGTGAAAAGATCACAACATACATCACAAAGATGATATGAATCAACATATCAAAGATGTTACTATACTTCTACTTTTAAAATTTTGAATAATGCTTGAACCTTACCTGGCTAATCATAGCGTATATTGAATAATTCTTGCGAGGTTAAAATGTGAATGATTTGTTTGTTATACTTAACACTTGTTCAAAATCTTGTGAGAGGGAAGACGAAGGAGGCTGCACAGTTTTTACGTATATCGTTCAAAGGCAATTTTAAAAGCTGTTATAATATTATGACTCTTGGACAGCTTTTAGGATCATGATTGATAACTCAGTTTTCTCTTGGTGTAATATTTCTTATACTTATTATGAAGATATAGACGAAGTGAAAAGATCACAACATACATCACAAAGGTGATATGAATCAACATATTAAAGATGTTACTACAATTCTACTTTTAAAATTTTGAATAATGCTTGAATCTTAGATGGCTAATCATGGCATATATTGAATAAGTCTTTCGGGGTTAAAATAAGAATAATTTCTTTGTTATACTTGATACTTGCTGAAAATCTTCTGAGAGGGAAGACGAAAGGAGGCTTTAAAGTTTTTACGTATATAGTTCAAAGACAGCTTTAAAAGCTGTAATAATATATCATTCCTAGACAGCTTTTAGCATCATGATTGATAACTCAGTTTTCTTTTGGTGTAATATTTCTTATACTTATTAGCGAAGATATTACACTTAGAAGTCTAGGGTTTTGTCAGTTGATCAAAGAGGCCACTAGAATAACTGCTCAGTCCGCCACATTATTAGATTTAATAGCGACGAACAATAAGAGGTTTATTAGTAAATCTGGAGTATTTAATGCTTGTCTGAGTGACCATGACTTGGTATACTGTATTAGAAAAATGAATTGTAAGCGATCACCTGGACGGACTAAGTCATTTAGAAATTATGCAAGATATAATAGCTCTGCTTTTTGTAATGACCTACGAGGAATCGACTGGGAGAAACAAATGAATTCGACTTTGCCAGAAAGATTGAATGTGAATTTGAGTGTCATTGATCGAATGTGGCTTAACTTTAAATTTGCATTTATTTCTGTTGTTGATCGTCATGCACCAGTGATAAATAAACGGGTGAGAGGAATTGATTGTCCATGGTTGAATGGGGAGATTAAGAAAGTCATGCATGAAAGGGATAATCAAAGCAAAACAGCTCGTAAGACTAATTTGGCTGCAGATTGGAACAAATATAAGTTACTTAGAAATCGGGTCACTGCATTGGTGAAATCAGCTAAAAGAAGTTATAATAGGAAGTTAATAGAAGAGAATTCTGAAGACCCCAAGTCTTTTTGGAGGACATTAACTAGATTAATACCAGGGAAAAAAGAACTTCCTAGGAGTATTAAAGTAGATAACACGTCATTGTATTGTTATTCGAAGATTGCAAATGGTTTCAACAGATTTTTTGTTGGCACAATAACCCGATTGACCGAAGCTATGGGATCTGTTTTTACACTAGGAGAGAGTTTTGGCACGTATTGGAAAAGCAATTCTCCAAAAGAACTGTTTCATTTTCAGGAGGTATCCGAGAATTTGACACTTGGTCAACTTAAAGTGCCACTGTGACGAAATTCAATTGCCTTTTTTTTACCTTTATTGTAAAGAGTATATACTAATATAATATCTCGCGAAATATTAGTGTGTCAAGTCATTTTATGACTGCGTTATGTGCGCATAAAGTTCGTAATTTTATGACCGCCATTAAAATCCGCCATATTGGCAAAGTTCATGCGAAAGGCCATGTGTGACGTCATAGTCTTCACATTTGCTACACGCGATAATATACTATATTATAGGAGCACTACAGACACAGTTAGAAAAATATATTTTATTTCAATATGCCATCGCCGCGTTGTGTTGTACAAAATTGCAGTAATATGTCTGACAAAAACGCAGGCATTTCACTGCATTCTAGTCCATCTGACGAATTTTTGAGAAGAATATGGATAAAATTTGTTCAAACTAAGCGCGCCAATTTTTTCCCGGGTTCAAAAAATCATCGCTTTATGGTTTGCTCCGACCACTTTTCGACCGATAGTTTCGAGCGCTTATTTCATTTGGATGGTTCATCAAGACGACTCAAGCGCGGTGCTGTTCCAACTATTTGGAAAAAACCACATGCGGTGCCAGAGCTAACAACAAGAGAACGGCGAAAGGTTAGTAATTGTAGCGGATATTTTATACTTTATAGGCTAATTATAAATTCGCGCAATGAACTATTTGTTTTGATCAATATAGCTTTTAAACGACATGCAAAAAGAGTATTCGCAGGAAAACAATGCAAATATAACACGGAATATTGATGAAACGCTAGACGTGGAAAATTGTGAAAATTTGGTAAGTTACATCGGGGAATAAGTTTTTACAAATTTGTATTTGATAATAGAGGTCAAATTTAGTCGGCAGAGGGGTCAAAAATATGTATGCAATAAATACGAATTATTTATATTGCTTCAGAATTTGCTCACTCCAGAACCAGTGGATGACGAAAAGAGTACGGCTTTGCCTGTGGATAAAATTAGTTTATGCAACGAAGAGGTTGTAAACACGAATATTTACCTAATATTTGCAAGTTATAAGTCGGTTCATTCATAATACTCTGCTTTATCGATTACCATGTATAGCCAGAACAAGAATTGGGTGAAACTCCATGCCGCAGCTGCAAAACAAAAGAAAAACAGTTAGATGAGCTGAACGCCAAATTGACAAACGTGTACGCAAAACTGGCCATTAACCAGACACAATGGATACACACAATTAAATCAATAGAAAATAAAAATAACAATTGTGAGTAATTGTAACTGCATGTGTGATATGCACTGAATAACCAATTCTATTTCAACACTTACCTACATTGATTTTCTCTATCAGATGAACAAACGTCTCAGCAAATGGGTGACGCCATCACTGATGAAAACAATCCGGTTTTACTAGCGGAGAAAACCCAAGGTTGGCATTTGCATATGTATCATAAATCATACATAACACAGTACCTGCATACCAAGCACAGCTCATTTTTTTATTTATGACAACTTAGATAATGTTGTTGAAGAACTTTTGGAGGATATGGATATGTCTATATCTGACGACGAGACCAATGACTCAGACACTGCTGATCCACTATGGGAGCCTGAGCAACTACAACAAAATTTTAAGAAAACTGCTAATGATGATGATACCTCAACTAAACTGTAATTATTCAAGTTGTGAATAATATAGTGATCTTTATTATGCCCATTACCATGCTCACAATCTGTCTATTCATTTTTTTAGAATAAACCATTGGAAAAACAAAAGAGATGAACCCAAGGGCATTGTCTTTCTTTCTTAACCACTGCTTCTTGTACAACATTGTCACATTTGTTTTAGTCCTAAACCACAAGTAAAAACAAGTCGCTGTGGAACCATATGATAGTTGTCCACACACATTGCAAGAACTGCAAGGAAAAATTTATCTGGAAAAGCCAACCTACTCTTCTAGGAAAGTTTCCAGCTGGGAATATCCCTCTTTGCTATCCTATGTGCAGGAGCATCCCCCAGAAAAGTACTTCAGGTGTTCAAGAATATGAGAGTTTTAGGCTACAATGAAATGACATATTACTACCATCAAAGGCAATTTCTCTTTCCCTCCATTGTAATGTATTGGAATTCCTACCAGAAAAAGATCTTAGATTCTCTGAAAGGAAAAGAAATAGTGTTAGCTGGAGATGGACGACATGACAGCATGGGGCATTCTGCAAAGTACTGCACATACACTATGTTTTGTTGCACAGTTGGACTCGTACTTCACCTAGTAGTTATTCAGGTAATTACAAAGCCAAAATATTCATAAAAGTAAATAAAACATAGGCCAATTACCACAATGTTTCACTAAGTACACTTCTATTCCACAGGCAAACCAAGCAGGGAGTAGCACAGCAATGGAGGCTCTAGGTCACCAAAAAGCTTTGTCATTTCTTCTTTCAACTGCTATCATCATAACAACATTTGTATCAGACCGTCATGCGACAATTACCAAGTGGATGAGAGAGACTTGTCCTAAAATGTGCAAGCAAGCAGGGAAACCAGTCATAAAACACTTCTTTGATTTGTGGCATATTGGGAAAAATATTTGTTTTATTATTATTTTTAAGCTGCCCGGTGTTAGTATAAACACTAAAACATTTTTTAACTGCTATTTTGCAGAAATTCAAAAGATTCTGATTAAACTTGCTAAGGAAAAAGATTGTAAAGTACTTGTGAAATGGAGAAAAGCATGTGTGTGGCATTTCTACTGATGAGCTACATCTACCTTGTCTGGAATTGGAGAAGTGAAATGGGCAAAATTTAAGTCTTTTTTTAACCACATTATAAACCAACATAAAAACTTTGCAATTAAATTTACAACAAGCCACAGTGACATTTTGAAACCTCTTGTTTGGTTAACTAAGGCAAAAAAAATTTGTGTTGAAAACACAAGAGAGAGTAAAGTATTTCTAACCACCAGTATCAACTTATATGTCTACAGGTTCTGTTGCATATGAAAAATTGGTGGAAGCACTTACTAAGAAAAGGCTAGTAAAGGCTGTTAAACAGGCATCATCTGTGGCCCAAACCAGCTGCTTGAAAGGATACCACTCAGTTTTTAATCAGTTTGCCCCCAAAATGACCCATTACTCATTCACTGGAATGCTTTGCAGGTAGATTACATATAGCAAAATTGCTAACAGAAGAAAGCAGGTGATTAGGTTAATTGCCAATCAGACAATGAAACTATTTTGTGTCTTACAGGTCCATTTTAGCAGCAGTGTATTTCAACTTTAATTTACAGAGAAAATAAAACAAATAAGGATGGACAAGCCTGTCTTTGGGTTGTTTATGCAAAATATAAGGAGGGAGAGGGGACTGTTCGGAATGTTCGAGTGAAGCAAGACTTTTGTAAGTTTGTTAAAGTCATACAAATTTACTTACTCAAATAAGATTAATGCAACGAAGATGTTACCAGATGTATTGTCAGTTCATTTGTAGTGTGATGTGGCTGTTCCTAATTCAGTTCCTTTTCTTCAACACTTCTTTAGCATATATTGAGCAAATTTATGAAACCATGACAAGTACTCCAAGAAAAGAACTGGAAAAATTGGAAAAGGAATTAAGAAAGGAAACTCCACAACCACTTCATTCACTGCTAGAAAACAAACAAGATAAAGAAGAGGCCATTGACATTTACATGTCTCGAAAACGTAAAATTAACACAGACTGTCCTCCTACATGCTCAGGTAAAATTAGTTGCATTTTTTTTAATCATTCAGTAAATAAAATAACTCAAAAATTCTTTTTAGATCAAGAACTGCAGGCTTTGTTGAGCAAAAAGTCTAAAGGACAGGCTGCAAGAAAACCACCAACATGCAAGACTTGTGGAAACCCAATGAAAGGTCACAAGAAGGTGGATTGTCGTGTAAATAGTTTGGAGTAATTTGTAAATATTTTGACCACAGTTTCAATCATACAATCACCATTTCATTTTACACAGCGTCTTTTCATCCTATGTGAAGACTGCATTCAATTCGCCTCCCTTACCCTATTTATATGTCTTCGTCATCTTCAAAGCCAGTGTAGTCGCGGTCATCTGTGTTGGGAAATGTCGAGCGTATCCTTTTGTAGCAGCAACACGGTAGTGGGATGTGTCGGGAGCTGCCAGTGAAATCCCACACCAAACGCACCAGTTGCCTGTATGACACCGCTCGTAAGAACCTGCAAAGATATACATATAGAAATTGTCAGCAAATATTTACAGGACAAAAGTGTGGTTTATATTCAACGTTTAAAACTTACTCCGCTCTTGTCTTTTGACCTTCTCGAAACACAGAATTATAATTCCTGTGCCCTTTTGTCTTTAATCCCAACGACGCAATTTCCAAAACCCATTCATTTAGACACACGTCGTTAAAACCCGGGTGATCAACAATGCATTTTTGATGGCCTTCGTCTTCATGTTCATACATCTTATCCCTGCACTGACTTATCTCCATACAACAGCGACACTCTTCAGGTTTCACAATCATGTCGAGGGAACAATTGCCACATTCACACCTTGCAAACAAGAAAAGGCCTAAATAATGTTTGTTCTGCTGTGTATATAACAATTATACATACACTTACCAAGAAGTCACGTCAACTTGTGCCTCAAAACGTATTTGCAACGTATTTTCCAATTGCTGTTCGACGGCCACGGCTTCTTCATATTCAGCTACTTCCTCGGGTGACGCAAGTGGCTCAACACTGTCGTCAAACGGCACAAAAACTTCAGCGTTCGAATCGCGCGATAGCCCCGAATTGGCTGTCGAATAAACCGATGATTCTACAGAAGAATCTGACTCGGTCAAAGACTCCGAAACGCTTTTAGATTTCGATGAAATTGACATTTTATATCGTGTATGCCGCACTATACTGGTATAAATACTGCTTTGTTTCCTACAATATTCCCAATGTGTTATTTTGAAGTGTTGAGACTATGACGTCACGAGCCATCTCAAAAATATGAAATAAAGATGGCGGATTTTAATGGCGGATGATGATTTTGGACATTTCTAACACTTATACTGGAGCGGGTACTGCTCCATTTCGACTGAAATTTTGAATAAGGCCTATTTTTACATTGGTAAAGTCATTTCTGAAAAAAAAATTACACTTTTTGATGACAAATTTTCGTCACAGTGGCACTTTAATAAGTTGAAAAGTAAGAAAGCAGTCGGATTAGATGCAATCCCTACACGACTTTTAAAAGACTCGGCGGAAATCATTACAAATCCACTTACGAAAATAATAAATTTTTCACTGACTAATGGATGTGTTCCAAGTGAGTGGAAAGAGGCAAGAGTTATCCCACTTTTTAAATCAGGGAACTCCGATAATATGGATAATTATCGTCCAGTATCAATTCTACCTACTGTTTCTAAGATATTAGAGCGAGCTGTCCATACCCAGTTGTACAAGTTTATTACTGATAACAACTTGTTGAGTCCGTATCAGAGCGGCTTTCGCAAGCGTCACTCGACTGACACAGCCTGTATAAGTTTTACCGATAGTATTCGACGTGGTATGGATCAGGGTTTGCTTACGGGGTCGTGTACGGAATCTTGTACCGAATCTTACTTGGCTAATCATGGCATGTATTGAATAAGTCTTGCGGGTGTAAAATGTTAATAAGTTTCTTTGTTATACTTGACACTTGCACAAAATCTTCTGAGAGGGATGACGAAGGAGGCTGCACAGTTTTTACGTAATATCGTTCAAAGCAGCTTTAAAAGCTGTAATAAAATTATGACTCTTGGACAGCTTTTAGCATCATGATTAATAACTCAGTTTTCTCTTGGTGTAATATTTCTTATACTCATTATTGAAGATATAGATGAAGTGAAAAGATCACAACATACATCACAAAGGTGATATGAATCAACATATGCAAGATGTTACTATAATTCTACTTTTAAAATTTTTAATAATGCTTGAATCTTACATGGCTAATCATGGCATATATTGAATAAGTCTTTCGGGGTTAAAATAAGAATAATTCCTTTGTTATACCTTATACTTGCTGAAAATCTTCTGAGAGGGAAGCCGAAAGGAGGCTTTAAAGTTTTTACGTATATAGTTCAAAGACAGCTTTAAAAGGTGTAATAATATTATGATTCCTGGACAGCTTTTAGCATCATGATTGATAACTCAGTTTTCTTTTGGTGTAATATTTCTTATACTTAATAGCGAAGATATAGATGAAGTGAAAAGATCACAACATACAACAAAGGTGATATGAATAAACATATGAAAGATGTTACTATAACTTCTTTTAAAATTTTGAATAATGCTTGAATCTTACTTGGCTAATCATGGCATATATTAAATAAGTCTTGCGGGTGTAAAATGTTAATAAGTTTCTTTGTTATACTTGACACTTGGCACAAAATCTTCTGAGAGGGATGACAAAGGAGGCTGCACAGTTTTTACATATATCGTTCAAAGCAGCTTTAAAAGCTGTAATAATATTATGACTCTTTGACAGCTTTTAGCATCATTATTGATAACTAAGTTTTCTCTTGGTGTAATATTTCTTATACTCATTATTGAAGATATAGACGAAGTGAAAAGATCACAACATACATCACAAAGGTGATATGAATCAACATATCAAAGATGTTACTATAATTCTACTTTTAAAATTTTGAATAATGCTTGAACCTTACATGGCTAATCATAGCGTATATTGAATAATTCTTGCGAGGTTAAAATGTGAATAATTTGTTTGTTATACTTAACACTTGCTCAAAATCTTGTGAGAGGGAAGACGAAGGAGGCTGCAAAGTTTTTTTGTATATCGTTCAAAGGCAATTTTAAAAGCTGTAATAATATTATGACTTTTGGACAGCTTTTAGGATCATAATTGATAACTCAGTTTTCTCTTGGTGTAATATTTCTTATACTTATTATTGAAGATATAGACGAAGTGAAAAGATCACAACATACATCACAAAGGTGATAAGAATCAACATATCAAAGATGTTACTATAATTCTACTTTTAAAATTTTGAATAATGCTTGAATCTTAGATGGCTAATCATGGCATATATTGAATAAATCTTTCGGGGTTAAAATAAGAATAATTTCTTTGTTATACTTGACACTTGCTCAAAATCTTCTGAGAGGGATGACGAAGGAGGCTGCACAGTTTTTACGTATATCGTTCAAAGGCAATTTTAAAAGCTGTAATAATATTATGATTCCTGGACAGCTTTTAGTATCATGATTCATAACTCAGTTTTCTTTTGGTGTAATATTTCTTATACCTATTAGCGAAGATATAGACGAAGTGAAAAGATCACAACATACATCACAAAGGTGATATGAATCAACATATGCAAGATGTTACTATAATTCTACTTTTAAAATTTTGAATAATGCTTGAATCTTACATGGCTAATCATGGCATATATTGAATAAGTCTTGCGGGTGTAAAATGTTAATAATTTCTTTGTTATACTTGACACTTGCACAAAATCTTCTGAGAGGGATGACGAAGGAGGCTGCACAGTTTTTACGTATATCGTTCAAAGCAGCTTTAAAAGCTGTAATAAAATTATGACTCTTGACAGCTTTTAGCATCATGATTGATAACTCAGTTTTCTCTTGGTGTAATATTTCTTATACTCATTATTGAAGATATAGACGAAGTGAAAAGATCACAACATACATAACAAAGGTGATATGAATCAACATATCAAAGATGTTACTATAATTCTACTTTTAAAATTTTGAATAATGCTTGAATCTTAATGGCTAATCATGGCATATATTGAATAAGTCTTGAGAGGTTAAAATGTGAATAATTTGTTTGTTATACTTAACACTTGCTTAAAATCTTGTGAGAGGGAAGACGAAGGAGGCTGCACAGTTTTTACGTATATCGTTCAAAGGCAATTTTAAAAGCTGTAATAATATTATGACTCTTGGACAGCTTTTAGGATCATGATTGATAACTCAGTTTTCTTTTGGTGTAATATTTCTTATACTTATTAGGGAAGATATAGATGAAGTGAAAAGATCACAACATACATCACAAAGGTGATATGAATAAACATATCAAAGATGTTACTATAATTCTTCTTTTAAAATTTTGAATAATTCTTGAATCCTACATGGGTAATCATGGCATATATTGAATAAGTCTGGCGGGGTTAAAATGTTAATTATTTTTTTTGTTATACTTGACACTTGCTCAAAATCTTCTGAGAGGGATGACGAAGGAGGCTGCACAGTTTTTACGTATATCGTTCAAAGGCAATTTTAAAAGCTGTAATAATATTATGACTCTTGGACAGCTTTTAGGATCATGATTGATAACTCAGTTTTCTCTTGGTGTAATATTTCTTATACTTATTATTGAAAATATAGACGAAGTGAAAAGATCACAACATACATCACAAAGGTGATATGAATCAACATATCAAAGATGTTACTACAATTCTACTTTTAAAATTTTGAATAATGCTTGAATCTTAGATGGCTAATCATGGCATATATTGAATAAGTCTTTCGGGGTTAAAATAAGAATAATTTCTTTGTTATACTTGATACTTGCTGAAAATCTTATGAGAGGGAAGACGAAAGGAGGCTTTAAAGTTTTTACGTATATAGTTCAAAGACTGCTTTAAAAGCTGTAATAATATTATGATTCCTAGACAGCTTTTAGCATCATGATTGATAACTCAGTTTTCTTTTAGTGTAATATTTCTTATACTTATTAGCGAAGATATAGATGAAGTGAAAAGATCACAACATACATCACAAAGGTGATATGAATAAACATATCAAAGATGTGACTATAATTCTTCTTTTAAAATTTTGAATAATGCTTGAATCCTACATGGCTAATCATGGCATATATTGATGAATAAGTCTGGCGGGGTTAAAATGTTAATAATTTCTTTGTTATACTTGACACTTGCTCAAAATATTCTGAGAGGGATGACGAAGGAGGCTGCACAGTTTTTACGTATATCGTTCAAAGGAATTTTAAAAGCTGTAATAATATTATGATTCCTGGACATCTTTTAGCATCATGATTGATAACTCAGTTTCTCTTGGTGTAATATTTCTTATACTCATTATTGAAGATATAGACGAAGTGAAAAGATCACAACATACATCACAAAGGTGATATGAATCAACATATGAAAGATGTTACTATAATTCTACTTTTAAAATTTTTAATAATGCTTGAATCTTACATGGCTAATCATGGCATATATTGAATAAGTCTTTCGGGGTTAAAATAAGAATAATTCCTTTGTTATACCTTATACTTGCTGAAAATCTTCTGAGAGGGAAGCCGAAAGGAGGCTTTAAAGTTTTTACGTATATAGTTCAAAGACAGCTTTAAAAGCTGTAATAATATTATCATTCTTGGACAGCTTTTAGCATCATGATTGATAACTCAGTTTTCTTTTGGTGTAATATTTCTTATACCTATTAGCGAAGATATAGACGAAGTGAAAAGATCACAACATACATCACAAAGGTGATATGAATCAACATATGCAAGATGTTACTATAATTCTACTTTTAAAATTTTGAATAATGCTTGAATCTTACATGGCTAATCATGGCATATATTGAATAAGTCTTGCGGGTGTAAAATGTTAATAATTTCTTTGTTATACTTGACACTTGCTGAAAATTTCTGAGAGGGATGACGAAGGAGGCTGCACAGTTTTACGTATATCGTTCAAAGCAGGCTTTAAAAGCTGTAAAATTATGACTCTTGGACAGCTTTTAGCATCATGATTGATAACTCAGTTTTCTCTTGGTGTAATATTTCTTATACTCATTATTGAAGATATAGACGAAGTGAAAGATCACAACATACATAACAAAGGTGATATGAATCAACATATCAAAGATATTGCTATAATTCTACTTTTAAAATTTTGAATAATGCTTGAATCTTAGATGGCTAATCATATATTGAATAAGTCTTGCGAAGTTAAAATGTGAATAATTTGTTTGTTATACTTAACACTTGCTCAAATCTTGTGAGAGGGAAGACGAAGGAGGCTGCATAGTTTTTACGTATATTGTTCAAAGGCAATTTTAAAAGCTGTAATAATATTATGACTCTTGGACAGCTTTTAAGATCATGATTGATAACTCAGTTTTCTTTTGGTGTAATATTTCTTATACTTATTAGGGAAGATATAGATGAAGTGAAAAGATCACAACATACATCACAAAGGTGATATGCATAAACATATCAAAGATGTTACTATAATTCTTCTTTTAAAATTTTGAATAATTCTTGAATCCTACATGGGTAATCATGGCATATATTGAATAAGTCTGGCGGGGTTAAAATGTTAATTATTTTGTTTGTTATACTTGACACTTGCTCAAAATCTTCTGAGAGGGATGACGAAGGAGGCTGCACAGTTTTTACGTATATCGTTCAAAGGTAATTTTAAAAGCTGTAATAATATTATGATTCCTGGACATCTTTTAGCATCATGATTGATAACTCAGTTTTCTCTTGGTGTAATATTTCTTATACCTATTAGGGAAGATATAGACGAAGTGAAAAGATCACAACATACATCACAAAGGTGATATGAATCAACATATGCAAGATGTTACTATAATTCTACTTTTAAAATTTTGAATAATGCTTGAATCTTACATGGCTAATCATGGCATATATTGAATAAGTCTTGCAGGTGTAAAATGTTAATAATTTCTTTGTTATACTTGACACTTGCACAAAATCTTCTGAGAGGGATGACGAAGGAGGCTGAATAGTTTTTACGTATATCGTTCAAAGCAGCTTTAAAAGCTGTAATAAAATTATGACTCTTGGACAGCTTTTAGCATCATGATTAATAACTCAGTTTTCTCTTGGTGTAATATTTCTTATACTCATTATTGAAGATATAGACGAAGTGAAAAGATCACAACATACATCACAAAGATGATATGAATCAACATATCAAAGATGTTACTATAATTCTACTTTTAAAATTTTGAATAATGCTTGAACCTTACCTGGCTAATCATAGCGTATATTGAATAATTCTTGCGAGGTTAAAATGTGAATGATTTGTTTGTTATACTTAACACTTGTTCAAAATCTTGTGAGAGGGAAGACGAAGGAGGCTGCACAGTTTTTACGTATATCGTTCAAAGGCAATTTTAAAAGCTGTTATAATATTATGACTCTTGGACAGCTTTTAATCATGATTGATAACTCAGTTTTCTCTTGGTGTAATATTTCTTATACTTATTATTGAAGATATAGACGAAGTGAAAAGATCACAACATACATCACAAAGGTGATATGAATCAACATATTAAGATGTTACTACATTCTACTTTTAAAATTTTGAATAATGCTTGAATCTTAGATGGCTAATCATGGCATATATTGAATAAGTCTTTCGGGGTTAAAATAAGAATAATTTCTTTGTTATACTTATACTTGCTGAAAATCATCTGAGAGGGAAGACGAAAGGAGCTTTAAAGTTTTTACGTATATAGTTCAAAGACAGCTTTAAAAGCTGTAATAATATTATCATTCCTGGACAGCTTTTAGCATCATGATTGATAACTCAGTTTTCTTTTGGTGTAATATTTCTTATACCTATTAGCGAAGATATAGACGAAGTGAAAAGATCACAACATACATCACAAAGGTGATATGAATCAACATATGCAAGATTTACTATAATTCTACTTTTAAAATTTTGAATAATGCTTGAATCTTACATGGCTAATCATGGCATATATTGAATAAGTCTTTCGGGGTTAAAATAAGAAAATTCTTTGTTATCCTTATACTTGCTGAAAATCTTCTGAGAGGGATGACGAAGGAGGCTGCACAGTTTTTACGTATATCGTTCAAAGCAGCTTTAAAAGCTGTAATAAAATTATGACTCTTGGACAGCTTTTAGCATCATGATTGATAACTCAGTTTTCTCTTGGTGTAATATTTCTATACTCATTGAAGATATAGACGAAGTGAAAAGATCACAACATACATAACAAAGGTGATATGAATCAACATATCAAAATATTGCTATAATTCTACTTTTAAAATTTTGAATAATGCTTGAATCTTAGATGGCTAATCATGGCATATTGAATAAGTCTTGCGAAGTTAAAATGTGAATAATTTGTTTGTTATACTTAACA
>NW_021164326.1:0-13116 GCF_004324835.1 Dendronephthya gigantea | reverse complement strand
TTTTACGTCGTTTGAGATCAACTTCCGGTTTGATGACGTCACTTCCGGTTTGATGACGTCTTTTTCTGTTTTTATGACGTCATTTCTGGTTTTTTTAAAGGGCCATACTCGTAAACGATAGGTCCTATGGAGCTGGGACCAAGCTAGTTTTGTTCAGCGCGCGATTTTACGTCGTTTGAGATCAACTTCCGGTTTGATGACGTAACTTCCGGTTTGATGACGTCATTTTCTGTTTTTATGACGTCATTTCCGGTTTTTTTAAAGGGCTATATCTCGTAAACGATAGGTCCTTTGGAGCTGGGACCAAGCTAGTTTTGTTCAGCGCGCGATTTTACGTCCTTTGAGATCAACTTCCGTTTGATGACGTCACTTCCGGTTTGATGACGTCATTTTCTGTTTTTATGACGTCATTTCCGGTTTCCTAAAAGGCAATATCTCGTAAACTATAGGTCCTATGGAGCTTGGACCAAGCTTTTTTGTTCTGCGCTTGATTTTACGTCGTTTGAGATCAACTTCCGGGTTGATGACGTCACTTCCAGTTTGATGACGTCATTTTCTGTTTTTATGACGTCATTTCCGGTTTTCTAAAAGGCCATATCTCGTAAACGATAGGTCCTATGGAGCTGGGACCAAACTAGTTTTGTTCAGCGCTCGATTTTACGTCGTTTGAGATCAACTTCCGGTTTGATGACGTCACTTCCGGTTTGATGACGTCATTTTATGTTTTTATGACGTCATTTCTGGTTTTTTTAAAGGGCCATATCTCGTAAACGATAGGTCCTATGGAGCCAGGACCAAGCTAGTTTTGTTCAGCGCGCGATTTTACGTCGTTTGAGATCAACTTCCAGTTTGATGACGTCACTTCCGGTTTGATGACGTCATTTTCTGTTTTTATGACGTGATTTCCGGTTTTCTAAAAGGCCATATCTCGTAAACTATAGGTCCTATGGAGCTGGGACCAAGCTAGTTTTGTTTAGCGCGATTTTACGTCGTTTAGGATCAACTTCCGGGTTGATGACGTCACTTCCAGTTTGATGACGTCATTTTCTGTTTTTATGACGTCATTTCCGGTTTTCTAAAAGGCAATATCTCGTAAACGATAGGTCCTATGGAGCTAGGACCAAGCTAGTTTTGTTCAGCGTGCGATTTTACGTCGTTTGAAATCAACTTCCAGTTTGATGACGTCACTTCCGGTCTGATGACGTCATTTTCTGTTTTTATTACGTCATTTCCGGTTTTATAAAAGGCCATATCTCGTAAACTATAGGTCCTATGGAGCTTGGACCAAGCTTGTTTTGTTCTGCGCGCGATTTATTTTACGTCGTTTGAGATCAACTTCCGGTTGATGACGTCACTTCCAGTTTGATGACGTCATTTTCTGTTTTTATGACGCATTTCGGTTTTCTAAAAGGCCATATCTTGTAAACGATAGGTCCTATGGAGCTGGGACCAAGCTAGTTTTGTTCAGCGCTCGATTTTACGTCGTTTGAGATCAACTTCCGGTTTGATGACGTCACTTCCGGTTTGATGACGTCATTTTCTGTTTTTATGACGTCATTTCTAATTTTTTTAAAGGGCCATATCTCGTAAACGATAGGTCCTTTGGAGCTGGGACCAAGCTAGTTTTGTTCAGCGCGCGATTTTACGTCCCTTGAGATCAACTTCCGGTTTGATGACGTCACTTCCGGTTTGATGACGTCATTTTCTGTTTTTATGACGTCATTTCCGGTTTCCTAAAAGGCAATATCTCGTAAACTATAGGTCCTATGGGGCTGGGACCAAGCTAGTTTTGTTCAGCGCGCGATTTTACGTCGTTTAAGATCAACTTTCGGGTTGATGACGTCACTTCCAGTTTGATGACGTCATTTTCTGTTTTTATGACGTCATTTCTGGTTTTCTAAAAGGTTATATCTCGTAAACGATAGGTCCTATGGAGCTGGGACTAAGCTAGTTTTGTTCAGCCGGCGATTTTACGTCGTTTGAGATCAACTTCCGGTTTGATGACGTCACTTCCGGTTTGATGACGTCTTTTTCTGTTTTTATGACGTCATTTCCGGTTTTTTTAAAAAGGGGGCCATATCTCGAAAACGATAGGTCCTATGGAGCTGGGACCAAGCTAGTTTTGTTCAGCGCGCGATTTTACGTCGTTTGAGATCAACTTCCGGTTTGATGACGTAACTTCCGGTTTGATGATGTCATTTTCTGTTTTATGACGTCATTTCCGGTTTTTTTTAAAGGGCCATATCTCGTAAACGATAGGACCTATGGAGCTGGGACCAAGCTAGTTTTGTTCAGCGCGCGATTTCACGTCGTTTGAGATCAACTTCCGGTTTGATGACGTCACTTCCGGTTTGATGACGTCATTTTCTGTTTTTATGACGTCATTTCCGGTTTTCTAAAAGGCCATATCTCGTAAACTATAGGTTTTATGGAGCTGGGACCAAGCTAGTTTTGTTTAAAGCGCGATTTTACGTCGTTTGAGATCAACTTTTGATTTGATGACGTCACGTCCGGTTTGATGACGTCATTTTCTATTTTTATGACGTCATTTCCGGTTTTCTAAAAGGCCATATCTCGTAAACTATAGGTCCTATGGAGCTGGGACCAAGCTAGTTTTGTTCAGCGTGCGACTTTACGTCGTTTGAGATCAACTTCCGGTTTGATGACGTCACTTCCGGTTTGATGACGTCATTTTCTGTTTTTATGACGTCATTTCCGGTTTTATAAAAGGCCATATCTCGTAAACTATAGGTCCTTTGGAGCTGGGACCAAGCTAGTTTTGTTCAGCGCGCGATTTTACGTCGTTTGAGATCAACTTCCGGTTTGATGACTCACTTCCGGTTTGATGACGTCATTTTCTTTTTTTATGACGTCATTTCCGGTTTTCTAAAAGGCCATATCTCGTAAACTATAGGTCCTATGGAGCTGGGACCAAGCTAGTTTTGTTCAGCGTGCGATTTTACGTCGTTTAAGATCAACTTCCGGGTTGATGACGTCACTTCCAGTTTGATGACGTCATTTTCTTTTTTAATGACGTCATTTCCGGTTTTCTAAAAGGCCATATCTCGTAAGTGATAGGTCCCATGGAGCTGGGACTAAGCTAGTTTTGTTCAGCGCGCGATTTTACGTCGTTTGAGACCAACTTCCGGTTTGATGACGTCACTTCCGGTTTGATGACGTCATTTTCTGTTTTTATGACGTCATTTCCGGTTTTCTAAAAGGCCATATCTCGTAAACTATAGGTCCTATGGAGCTGGGACCAAGCTAGTTTTGTTCAGCGTGCGATTTTACGTCGTTTAAGATCAACTTCCGGGTTGATGACGTCACTTCCAGTTTGATGACGTCATTTTCTGTTTTTATGACGTCATTTCCGGTTTTCTAAAAGGCCATATCTCGTAAGTGATAGGTCCCATGGAGCTGGGACCAAGCTAGTTTTGTTCAGCGCGCGATTTTACGTCGTTTGAGACCAACTTCCGGTTTGATGACGTCACTTCCGGTTTGATGACGTCATTTTCTGTTTTTATGACGTCATTTCCGGTTTTCTAAAAGGCTATATCTCGTAAACTATAGGTCCTATGGAGCTGGGACCAAGCTAGTTTGTTCAGCGCGCGATTTTACGTCGTTTAGGATCAACTTCCGGGTTGATGACGTCACTTCCAGTTTGATGACGTCATTTTCTGTTTTCATGACGTCATTTCCGGTTTTCTAAAAGGCCATATCTCGTAAACGATAGGTCCTATGGAGCTAGGACCAAGCTAGTTTTGTTCAGCGCGCGATTTTACGTCGTTTGAGATCAACTTCCAGTTTGATGACGTCACTTCCGGTCTGATGACGTCATTTTCTGTTTTTATGACGTCATTTCCGGTTTTATAAAAGGCCATATCTCGTAAACTATAGGTCCTATGGAGCTTGGACCAAGCTTGTTTTTTTCTGCGCGCGATTTTACGTCGTTTGAGATCAACTTCCGGGTTGATGACGTCACTTCCAGTTTGATGACGTCATTTTCTGTTTTTATGACGGCATTTCCGGTTTTCTAAAAGGCCATATCTCGTAAACGATAGGTCCTATGGAGCTGGGACCAAACTAGTTTTGTTCAGCGCTCGATTTTACGTCGTTTGAGATCAACTTCTGGTTTGATGACGTCACTTCCGGTTTGATGACGTCATTTTCTGTTTTTATGACGTCATTTCTGGTTTTTTTAAATGGGCCATATCTCGTAAACGATAGGTCCTATGGAGCCAGGACCAAGCTACAATCTCGTGCAAAAATAATGAGACACTTTACATTTTTACAAACGTTTTCCGACTGGCGCCCCCTCCCCATCAAAACAATGTTGTAAATGTGTTGTTGAATATCCCCTTACTTCAAAACATGTTGAAACAACATTGTTTTGGGGGGGAGGGGGGCAAAAACTACTTTTTATAGGATAAATACTTCAATAAATAGCTTGTCTCAAACATTTTTGCACGAGATTGTCTAGGTGGTTTCAAGCCATCATATGTTATGTGGGATATTGAGCTTTACGGAGAAGAAAAAAATAGGAAAATCCTTTTTTGGTATTACTGTGTTGTTAATGTGTGCTTAAGGATTTTCCCAAACACATGTGATACTATGACGTAACTATGACGTCATAGTAACGTCATATTTACTTACACATTACCCCTAAATTTGTCGTATTTACTACGTAAAAGCATCCGTGAATGTGTAGAACGATGTAAAACCAACAAATACTCATTTTAAATACATCTCATTCGTTGTTGACTTGGGAAATAAAATGCCAAAATAAATATACGATCAAATTTGCCTGTTCTTTTGTTCGCTATTATCGGCTAACTTTTTCAAATATTAATTATTAACTTTTACGTTTAAAACCTTGGTTTAAAAATGTAAACAAATGTCTATTGTTTCCATATTATGAATTTGAGTGGAGAATGACTAAGAAAAAGCTTACGTTTCGAAGGAAACCTCTGTTTACATGAGGTATTTGTTCCATGACAAAGGAATTCGTGGACAAGAGCTATTGGAACGCTTTCCTAAGTACAGTAAAGCAACGGTTTATCGGCATGCCACACGACCAATTCTCGACGAAGACGCGCAATTTGACAAACGTAAACAAAATAAAGGGCGTCCAAGGAAGTTGTCCGTTCGGGATGAACGCAACATCATTCGGCAATTGCGTTTGTAGGGCAACAGAGGGGTCTTTTTCCGCATCCAGGCTTCGAACTCTGGCCGGCATTACGGCAGATGTTTCACCCTGGTGCATAAGAAGAGCACTTAATAGGCATGGCTATCAGTATTTACACTCGCGAAAGAAAGGTCTCATGACAAGGAAGGATTTGACACGCAGATATCGTTTCGATTGCAAAATCAAGAGGCTGTTACCAATAATTTCTGGCAGCGGGGCATTAGTTTTTTTTTGATGGCACCTCATTTGTACACAAGACCAACCCGTGGACCAGGCTCGAGCTACACAATCAATGAGTTGGAGAAAGAAGAGCGAAGGGCTTTCTCTAAACTGCACGAGTAAAGGCAAAAAGGCTGGTGTAGAAGGTAGAATGACGCACTTCTTTGTATCCATCGCTTATGGAAAAGGAGTAGTGTCCTGCGATCAATACTTCCATCCCATGAAAGGTGAAAATTTTGCCGAGTACGTGCGACTTGAATTTCCACGTATATTTTGCGACAGTGCCAACCCTACAGGGAAACGTTTTCTCCAAGACGGAGACCCTGTTCAGAACAGTGCTGCAGCAAGGCAAGCTTTTCGGGACGTGGGAGCAGTGACGTTCGCCATACCACCCCGCAGTCCAGACTTGAACCCCATCGAAAACCTCTTTCACTTGGTATCAAAGCAGCTTCAACAAGATGCAATTGAAAAGCAGATAAGCTCAGAAACATTTGAACAATTTTCCCAAAGAGTCAGGAGCACGATGCTCAATTTATCAAAGACCGATCATCGACCGAATCCTTGACTCAATGAACAAACGAATAGCAATGGTTATTGAAAAACGAGGAGAACGACTGAAATATTAATTATACTCTCTATCTTTCTTTATCACACGTACAATGATTTAGTTTTTTTTCCATTAATATAGCTTATCCGTGCTTGAATGAAAACTATATGACAAATGTATATTCAAAAACGCATGTAAAGCTTGGCTTTGTCAAATTAAAGATTTGAAGAACTTTAAAGGCTTGTTTAAAACTTCAACTGAACAGAACTCAATTCAAATACTTTATGTACACGTTACCACACGTTACACACACGTTACACACACGTTACGCTTTATATCATCTAACCACACAGTGAAAGACGACACGTTACACACGTTACGCCTAATATATTAAAGGAAGAAATATTAACCCTAATAATAATAAGGCGTAACGTGTGTAACGTGTCAGTTTTCGTTAATGTTCTCTATAATCCCAAACGTAACGTGTTGCGTAACGTGTGCGTAACGTGCGCGTAACGTGTTTCATGTTTTTCTTGGAAGTTAAAAGTTCACCAAGGCGAGTCAGAACTGTTCATCCAACAGTACTAGTTCGGCAAAACAGCGTGGGCACGGCGGAAGGTCCTTTTGTTCGGCCTGTGGAATTTGTCTAGTGAATTCAAAGATCCTCCATCTCACCGACATCATTTCCGTTTCGCGTTCGTCGATCCGCCCGTTTCTGTCGTAAAAGACGATTGGATTGCTTGAAGTGGCAAAAATGGGCACGTCGGTATCAATGCAAACATCATTTGCGTACTGGTTCTTCGGAGCAGGTAAATTAACGACATGTCCCTCTAGGAGTAACAGAAAGTCTTTCCATGATATGAGAGTTGAGGTCCATCTAAAATCATTTAGATAGATAACCTCACATTCCTCAACTTCCACCCATGCATATTTATCACAGGCCGGATTCACGAAACTTTTGAATATCTGGCAAAGCGGGTCAAACAAAAATGTCTTTCCAGAACACGCACAGCCAACAAGCATAAGATTTCTAAATTTCCCCCTTCCCTTTGTTAAAAGATCCTTCAGCGCTGAACCAAAAACCACTGGATGAATATTGTTGTTTTTTAATACCTGTCGTGCACACCTTATCCATTCGCCATTGCAGCCATCAACGCATACTACTTTGCTTGCATCTCGTAGCAAGTCCATACGAGACTGTTTCTTTCTATCAAGGGTAGCCTGTGCATGTTGCAAACGCCAGGTATTGTCAATAAGCTCCTGGACAGATTTGTTTGAGCGGCATAAAATGAAATTGACTAAGTCTTTCTGGCCTTCCTTTCTCTGGGCTTCCGCAATGGCAAGCAACTCTGTGTGACTTCTTATTCCATTAGCTACCATAAATTCAGAGATCTCCAAGTTGCTGAGACGTTTAACAATCTTCTTAGGCTGTTCTTCCGGCTCGGTTACATCGGGTTTTCTTTTCTTCATTCGACTTTTTCGATATGCTCGAATGCATGTTTTGGTCCAGGAGAACCAATCTCGGTAAGGTTTGGGTGATTGGCGCTTAAAAATACTTCAGTGTCCTCCTTTGTGACATTGGTACGCTGAATAATAGTTATCGTGATTATTGGAAAAGTGCAGCACAACTCCATGGTTTTGCATCATTTTATCTTTCACTCTTTTCCATCGTTTCGCTCCATCGAGCTTTAAGCTCATATGATATTGTACACCATAATTCTCGTGTGGCTCCTTGCAACAGGCCCAGTACTCAACTTTAACTTTTCCCGTCCCTTCGTTAAAATAATAAGCAACTTGCTCTCCAAAACTTTGCCTTGTCGGAAATATTTGGAGGTCTGCTTGGCTATACGTCACCAAGTATGTTCTTCGTATGTTTGAAGAAGTTAGCGAATTGTGATGGAAATCGTCAGCATCACATTCTGACTCAGGGACATCCGTCTGCTCCATTCGGCCATAAACAGTGTGATTACTTTTGTATTTAAAGAATTTCGTCGTTGCTGTCAGAAGGAATAATAAAATTCAAAATAGCTGTTTACTCGCCCCAGGCCCTTGATCCGTGTTCCTTAATCATTTTTTTTCATCGAGTTTCTCACAACAACTACATCAAAGCCTTTATACTACTTAGAAACGGTGGCTGGGCTCATTGCAGGATTAAAATAATTTTTACGTAATTTTATCTAACCTGGCTACAATCTCGTGCAAAAATAATGAGACACTTTACATTTTTACAAACGTTTTCCGACTGGCGCCCCCTCCCCCCCAAAACAATGTTGTAAATGTGTTGTTGAATATCCCCTTACTTCAAAACATGTTGAAACAACATTGTTTTGGGGGGGAGGGGGGCAAAAACTACTTTTTATAGGATAAATACTTCAATAAATAGCTTGTCTCAAACATTTTTGCACGAGATTGTCTAGGTGGTTTCAAGCCATCATATGTTATGTGGGATATTGAGCTTTACGGAGAAGAAAAAAATAGGAAAATCCTTTTTTGGTATTACTGTGTTGTTAATGTGTGCTTAAGGATTTTCCCAAACACATGTGATACTATGACGTAACTATGACGTCATAGTAACGTCATATTTACTTACACATTACCCCTAAATTTGTCGTATTTACTACGTAAAAGCATCCGTGAATGTGTAGAACGATGTAAAACCAACAAATACTCATTTTAAATACATCTCATTCGTTGTTGACTTGGGAAATAAAATGCCAAAATAAATATACGATCAAATTTGCCTGTTCTTTTGTTCGCTATTATCGGCTAACTTTTTCAAATATTAATTATTAACTTTTACGTTTAAAACCTTGGTTTAAAAATGTAAACAAATGTCTATTGTTTCCATATTATGAATTTGAGTGGAGAATGACTAAGGAAAAAGCTTACGTTTCGAAGGAAACCTCTGTTTACATGAGGTATTTGTTCCATGACAAAGGAATTCGTGGACAAGAGCTATTGGAACGCTTTCCTAAGTACAGTAAAGCAAGGTTTATCGGCATGCCACACGACCAATTCTCGACGAAGACGCGCAATTTGACAAACGTAAACAAAATAAAGGGCGTCCAAGGAAGTTGTCCGTTCGGGATGAACGCAACATCATTCGGCAATTGCGTATTTGTAGGGCAACAGAGGGGTCTTTTTCCGCATCCAGGCTTCGAACTCTGGCCGGCATTACGGCAGATGTTTCACCCTGGTGCATAAGAAGAGCACTTAATAGGCATGGCTATCAGTATTTACACTCGCGAAAGAAAGGTCTCATGACAAGGAAGGATTTGACACGCAGATATCGTTTCGATTGCAAAATCAAGAGGCTGTTACCAAATAATTTCTGGCAGCGGGGCATTAGTTTTTTTTTGATGGCACCTCATTTGTACACAAGACCAACCCGTCGGACCAGGCTCGAGCTACACAATCAATGAGTTGGAGAAAGAAGAGCGAAGGGCTTTCTCTAAACTGCACGAGTAAAGGCAAAAAGGCTGGTGTAGAAGGTAGAATGACGCACTTCTTTGTATCCATCGCTTATGGAAAAGGAGTAGTGTCCTGCGATCAATACTTCCATCCCATGAAAGGTGAAAATTTTGCCGAGTACGTGCGACTTGAATTTCCACGTATATTTTGCGACAGTGCCAACCCTACAGGGAAACGTTTTCTCCAAGACGGAGACCCTGTTCAGAACAGTGCTGCAGCAAGGCAAGCTTTTCGGGACGTGGGAGCAGTGACGTTCGCCATACCACCCCGCAGTCCAGACTTGAACCCCATCGAAAACCTCTTTCACTTGGTATCAAAGCAGCTTCAACAAGATGCAATTGAAAAGCAGATAAGCTCAGAAACATTTGAACAATTTTCCCAAAGAGTCAGGAGCACGATGCTCAATTTATCAAAGACCGAATCATCGACCGAATCCTTGACTCAATGAACAAACGAATAGCAATGGTTATTGAAAAACGAGGAGAACGACTGAAATATTAATTATACTCTCTATCTTTCTTTATCACACGTACAATGATTTAGTTTTTTTTCCATTAATATAGCTTATCCGTGCTTGAAATGAAAACTATATGACAAATGTATATTCAAAAACGCATGTAAAGCTTGGCTTTGTCAAATTAAAGATTTGAAGAACTTTAAAGGCTTGTTTAAAACTTCAACTGAACAGAACTCAATTCAAATACTTTATGTACACGTTACCCACACGTTACACACACGTTACACACACGTTACGCTTTATATCATCTAACCACACAGTGAAAGACGACACGTTACACACGTTACGCCTAATATATTAAAGGAAGAAATATTAACCCTAATAATAATAAGGCGTAACGTGTGTAACGTGTCAGTTTTCGTTAATGTTCTCTATAATCCCAAACGTAACGTGTTGCGTAACGTGTGCGTAACGTGCGCGTAACGTGTTTCATGTTTTTCGTGGAAGTTAAAAGTTCACCAAGGCGAGTCAGAACTGTTCATCCAACAGTACTAGTTCGGCAAAACAGCGTGGGCACGGCGGAAGGTCCTTTTGTTCGGCCTGTGGAATTTGTCTAGTGAATTCAAAGATCCTCCATCTCACCGACATCATTTCCGTTTCGCGTTCGTCGATCCGCCCGTTTCTGTCGTAAAAGACGATTGGATTGCTTGAAGTGGCAAAAATGGGCACGTCGGTATCAATGCAAACATCATTTGCGTACTGGTTCTTCGGAGCAGGTAAATTAACGACATGTCCCTCTAGGAGTAACAGAAAGTCTTTCCATGATATGAGAGTTGAGGTCCATCTAAAATCATTTAGATAGATAACCTCACATTCCTCAACTCCACCCATGCATATTTATCACAGGCCGGATTCACGAAACTTTTGAATATCTGGCAAAGCGGGTCAAACAAAAATGTCTTTCCAGAACACGCACAGCCAACAAGCATAAGATTTCTAAATTTCCCCCTTCCCTTTGTTAAAAGATCCTTCAGCGCTGAACCAAAAACCACTGGATGAATATTGTTGTTTTTTAATACCTGTCGTGCACACCTTATCCATTCGCCATTGCAGCCATCAACGCATACTACTTTGCTTGCATCCCGTAGCAAGTCCATACGAGACTGTTTCTTTCTATCAAGGGTAGCCTGTGCATGTTGCAAACGCCAGGTATTGTCAATAAGCTCCTGGACAGATTTGTTTGAGCGGCATAAAATGAAATTGACTAAGTCTTTCTGGCCTTCCTTTCTGGGCTTCCGCAATGGCAAGCAACTCTGTGTGACTTCTTATTCCATTAGCTACCATAAATTCAGAGACCTCCAAGTTGCTGAGACGTTTAACAATCTTCTTAGGCTGTTCTTCCGGCTCGGTTACATCGGGTTTTCTTTTCTTCATTCGACTTTTTCGATATGCTCGAATGCATGTTTTGGTCCCAGGAGAACCAATCTCGGTAAGGTTTGGGTGATTGGCGCTTAAAAATACTTCAGTGTCCTCCTTTGTGACACATTGGTACGCTGAATAATAGTTATCGTGATTATTGGAAAAGTGCAGCACAACTCCATGGTTTTGCATCATTTTATCTTTCACTCTTTTCCATCGTTTCGCTCCATCGAGCTTTAAGCTCATATGATATTGTACACCATAATTCTCGTGTGGCTCCTTGCAACAGGCCCAGTACTCAACTTTAACTTTTCCCGTCCCTTCGTTAAAATAAAGCAACTTGCTCTCCAAAACTTTGCCTTGTCGGAAATATTTGGAGGTCTGCTTAGCTATACGTCACCAAGTATGTTCTTCGTATGTTTGAAGAAGTTAGCGAATTGTGATGGAAATCGTCAGCATCACATTCTGACTCAGGGACATCCGTCTGCTCCATTCGGCCATAAACAGTGTGATTACTTTTGTATTTAAAGAATTTCGTCGTTGCTGTCAGAAGGAATAATAAATTCAAAATAGCTGTTTACTCGCCCCAGGCCCTTGATCCGTGTTCCTTAATCATTTTTTTCATCGAGTTTCTCACAACAACTACATCAAAGCCTTTATACTACTTAGAAACGGTGGCTGGGCTCATTGCAGGATTAAAATAATTTTTACGTAATTTTATCTAACCTGGCTACACATAAAGGCATGTACACAGACAATCTCGTGCAAAAATAATGAGACACTTTACATTTTTACAAACGTTTTCCGACTGGCGCCCCCTCCCCCCCAAAACAATGTTGTAAATGTGTTGTTGAATATCCCCTTACTTCAAAACATGTTGAAACAACATTGTTTTGGGGGGGAGGGGGGCAAAAACTACTTTTTATAGGATAAATACTTCAATAAATAGCTTGTCTCAAACATTTTTGCACGAGATTGTAGTTTTGTTCAGCGCGCGATTTTTTCGTCGTTTGAGATCAACTTCCAGTTTGATGTTGTCACTTCCGGTTTGATGACGTCATTTTCTGTTTTTATGACGTGATATCCGGTTTTCTAAAAGGCCATATCTCGTAAACTATAGGTCCTATGGAGCTGGGACCAAGCTAGTTTTGTTTAGCGCGATTTTACGTCGTTTAGGATCAACTTCCGGGTTGATGACGTCACTTCCAGTTTGATGACGTCATTTTCTGTTTTTATGACGTCATTTCCGGTTTTCTAAAAGGCCATATCTTGTAAACGATAGGTCCTATGGAGCTAGGACCAAGCTAGTTTTGTTCAGGGCGCGATTTTACGTCGTTTGAAATCAACTTCCAGTTTGATGACGTCACTTCCGGTCTGATGACGTCATTTTCTGTTTTTATTACGTTATTTCCGGTTTTATAAAAGGCCATATCTCGTAAACTATAGGTCCTATGGAGCTTGGACCAAACTTGTTTTGTTCTGCGCGCGATTTTACGTCGTTTGAGATCAATTTCCGGTTTGATGACGTCACTTCCAGTTTGATGACGTCATTTTCTGTTTTTATGACGGCATTTCCGGTTTTCTAAAAGGCCATATCTCGTAAACGATAGGTCCTATGGAGCAGGGACAAAGCTAGTTTTGTTCAGCGTGCGATTTTACGTCGTTTAAGATCAACTTCCGGGTTGATGACGTCACTTCCAGTTTGATGACGTCATTTTCTGTTTTTATGACGTCATTTCCGGTTTTCTAAAAGGCCATATCTCGTAAATGATAGGTCCCATGGAGATGGGACCAAGCTAGTTTTGTTCAGCGCGCGAT
>NW_021164325.1:0-12704 GCF_004324835.1 Dendronephthya gigantea | reverse complement strand
CCTCGCTCGCTCGGAATACCAGCTCCCTCGCTGCCCGCAGTGCTTCGATTCCAATATGTCGCGTAAGAAACGGCGTCATCGTCGTTGACCCGTCGTCTGGTTGTTTGTAGATACGCACCGAGCACTCCGTCTCAGGCGCGTCGCAGTTTCTAAGCCGGAATCGTAGCTTCCCGTCGTCCGTCGCCAGGTCGTGGAGTTCGCGTTCGCACTCGGATGTCAGCAATATCTCGCCCGAGTCTCCGTCAAACATGCGCAGGCATTTCTTTGGGACGCTGACCAATTCGTGTTCCGCCGGTGTCGGGCTCACGGTTTTCCACGACTGGGGCAGTGGATCCTGCAACTTTCTCTCTCTCAGGAATGGCTGTAAGTATCTCATCGTCATGCTTTGCACATCTGTGGGCATCGCCAACGATAGCGTGGGAGGGCTAAACGCGGGCGTCGAATTCGAGAAGTATAGCGCCTTGAGCAGACTCGTGGAACTCAGGCCGGTAAACTGAGTGCGCAGACTTTGGGCACGGAAATCGACGTCGTCGCAGTGCATCGGTCTGTCTGCGAAGCGAACCGGTTCGGTTTCCATTTGCGCCGTGGTCATTTCCAAATTGTCGTGGTATCTGCAAAGAAACAAACGTATTGATCGATGGTGAGACGTTATTACCTGCTGTGCTAGTATTAAAGTAAGGCCAGGGGCCCGATCTCCTCCTACCTAGTGTAGGCCTCGTCGAACTGGATGACCGCTTTGCACGCTTCGCACGCACAATCCTTCACCATTGCGCGATATCTTCGGTAGTGCTCGGCCCTTATCTCGTCTTCCATCGCGTCGCAGCCGGCCGTATAGTTGACCTTTCGACCGTCCGACTTGGTTTGCCGAACAAATTCTCGCACCAGGTTGCCAATGCAGTGTTGAATGCAATTGCTCACGCCGTTCGGGATTGCCGTTAGCGTGAGAATTTTTTGCACCGGCGTTCTGCTTTTCTCGGAATTCATCTCCTCCCACGTGGATTGCAACGCCGCCACCAAGCCAGCGTCGAGAATCTTCCAGTCGTTCATGGCCCCCCAAAATAGTTCTAATTCTACATGATTTGGGGGCTCGTCTTTCTCGCCGGCCGCCGCGAGCTTTTGCATCATTTGCACTCGCTTTGCTCCCGTGTTGGCTTTCGCAGCCTGGGCGCAGAGAGGTTTTCTTTTCTCCGGCTGCTCGAGACGCGCTTTTTTAGGTGGCCGGGGTGCCGTTTGCGGTGGTGTCATCGGTGCTGGTGGAATTGCTGGTGCTGTCATGGTGGTGCTCTCCGCCGACTTCGGGAGCAATGCTCGTTTCGTTCCCTCTGCTACACCTGTGGTGCTTGAGCCGGCTGATTTTCGCTTACGGCCGAGGAACGCGTCGCTGGTGCGCGTTCTCTCCTGCCGTTTCGTCACGTTTCTCGCCCTAAACACGCCCGGAGAACCCTTGCCAAGGCCTTTCTTGCTCTTTGGAGGATCGTCGTCAGGTCGATGAGACGTTTCACCGGATCCCTCCGTCGACGAAACTGTTGGAATTTTCGGGGCGTTTCTCGCCAACTCTTTGTCCATCTGCCTCTGACCGAACAGGCCTGAAAGACACAAAGTAGAACGGAAAATTTAGCAATCGACCGAGCGCTATATTTCTTCAACGCTCGTTTTCTCGCTCGCACCTTTTCCCCTCGCGAAAAGTGACACGTAAAATGTCTGGCACGCGTCGACAACCGCTTGCAGCGTCTCTCCGTCTTCCTCCGGGTCCAAGTTGTTGATCTGCCTCTTTATCGATTTGAAAATATTCTCCACGTAACCCTTGCACTTGTTCATCCTTTTTGCGCTTCGCCTGTAAAGTATATTCGAACGCTCGTCGCTCGCTGCATTTATACTCGCGTAATGACGTAATGGCTCGGTCTATTTTTACCGGGGAATTTACCGTAATTACGTCATTTAACAGAGAAGATACGAAAATAGAAATGATGTTTTATTTGTGCCAAAATTATTTATGCACGCTCTCAACTTGTGCTAAAATAAATCAACTGTATCTCTAGAGACACGGGATTGCGATAATGTGATGTATAAATCGAGAACAACACGGCCGGTTTTTTATTCATTTTATTAGTCTAAATAATAAATAATATATATAACCAGGGGGGGTTCAGCAGATTCATGCGGAGGTTTTCGGGCTACGCAACAGTGCGACGATGTATTGCTTAGATTCCTGACAACATTTATATCAACATTTATGCAATTGATGTCGCTTGATCTCGATTCCTTTATAGATCTACTACGGCCGTTGTTGGACTGATGAGCTCAACGAGCGACAAAAACGAAAATGTCGAAATTTCAACGAACACAGTCGTCGAAGCAAAGACGTCGTCAATGAATATTGCATTGTGAATTGCTCCTTGTAACTGGAGTTATCCCATTTCCGAAAGTCATCTCCTGATTGGTCTTTCTACTTCCACAGCTGAGCTGCGGAAGTAGGAAGACCAATGGAATTGCTTCGCTACTGATCTATCACATTCTGAACACGCTGTTGATAATCGCTTCATTGTTGCTTCAACGCGATGCAACGAAAGAATTACTTAATCCACACCCTGTATCGCATCGTAAGCATGCTTGGTATTGGATAGTAAATTAGTAAATCCACGGATTCCATTTTACCTAGCGTCGAAAATATCTGAATGTATTTTTCCCATTGTTTATTTTGTACAATACATAATTTACATATGCACAACATTTAAATATGTTTCGGCGATCGGGGGGGGGGGAATTGAATTCCGGAATTGAAACAAACAACAAGCATGCATGGGTATTAAATGCTTTGGAAAATCCTCTCTAAATTTTACGAATTGATCATAAATGGCACGTTTTCTACCCTCGGAAATAATGAAATGATGATCGTGGGCAAATCTACACTACGGTACGTCAATTCATTCATGATTCGGACCTCTTTGTTATCACGAATTCTAGCTTTCAGATCTCAATGTTCACTGAGATATGATATCATCTCAGCCCAGCAATGTAACAGAAGAATTTAACCTTTGCACCCAGAGCCCCAAGCCCCCCAGCCAGAGGTCACTCATTCGAGCAGAGCTCTGCCATAATAACATGCCAATTGAATCATTGCATGTGCTTAGTTGTTGCATGGAATATCCATCCTGCATGCACCCACAGAATGTTCACTGAGATATGATATCATCTCAGCCCAGCAATGTAACAGAAGAATTTAACCTTTGCACCCAGAGCCCCAAGCCCCCCAGCCAGAGATCACTCATTCGAGCAGAGCTCTGCCATAATAACATGCCAATTGAATCATTGCATGTGCTTAGTTGTTGCATGGAATATCCATCCTGCATGCACCCACAGAATGTTCACTGAGATATGATATCATCTCAGCCCAGCAATGTAACAGAAGAATTTAACCTTTGCACCCAGAGCCCCAAGCCCCCCAGCCAGAGATCACTCATTCGAGCAGAGCTCTGCCATAATAACATGCCAATTGAATCATTGCATGTGCTTAGTTGTTGCATGGAATATCCATCCTGCATGCACCCACAGAATGTTCACTGAGATATGATATCATCTCAGCCCAGCAATGTAACAGAAGAATTTAACCTTTGCACCCAGAGCCCCAAGCCCCCCAGCCAGAGATCACTCATTCGAGCAGAGCTCTGCCATAATAACATGCCAATTGAATCATTGCATGTGCTTAGTTGTTGCATGGAATATCCATCCTGCATGCACCCACAGAATGTTCACTGAGATATGATTTCATCTCAGCCCAGCAATGTAACAGAAGAATTTAACCTTTGCACCCAGAGCCCCAAGCCCCCCAGCCAGAGTCACTCATTCGAGCAGAGCTCTGCCATAATAACATGCCAATTGAATCATTGCATGTGCTTAGTTGTTGCATGGAATATCCATCCTGCATGCACCCACAGAATGTTCACTGAGATATGATATCATCTCAGCCCAGCAATGTAACAGAAGAATTTAACCTTTGCACCCAGAGCCCCAAGCCCCCCAGCCAGAGATCACTCATTCGAGCAGAGCTCTGCCATAATAACATGCCAATTGAATCATTGCATGTGCTTAGTTGTTGCATGGAATATCCATCCTGCATGCACCCACAGAATGTTCACTGAGATATGATATCATCTCAGCCCAGCAATGTAACAGAAGAATTTAACCTTTGCACCCAGAGCCCCAAGCCCCCCAGCCAGAGATCACTCATTCGAGCAGACACGCCCATTGCATTGCATGCTGGCACATGTAAATCTGGCTATTATATTTGCAATCATAAACCGATCTAGAGACCTACTAGAAACCTTATGCATGAGGCTTTTTAATCTATGTATATTAATTATGTATTTTTGAGGTAAATCTGACAGATAATCAATTTTGAGTATTTTTTGTAATTGAATGTTGTTAAGCTCATATGGTTTAATACGTTTAATATTTGTCAATCACTTCTCGCTTGAATGGGGAACTGCTGTCATTAACAAGTGCTTCTATTGTGTCTTTCCGCCAGGAAGAAAAAGTCACCTCTTTGTCTGAGGAACGCCAGTTCCTGTGCCTTATCTCTCACCATGTCCAATTAGCTAATTCATTAGTGCGGCATTGCGCTAATATCAAAGCGCCGCGTTTCCTGAATTTAGGAGGCGATGTCCATTAGTAACCCCAAAGAAGGCGTGCCTATCTGTGTTGTATACGTAAATGGTTTGTCGATTATCTTTCATTTTCACTTAAAAGTCATGAAAGAAGCATCTTCAAGGATCATCATTATTATCATCATGAGCCAGGTATACTTATTGTATTTATACGGACTTTATACGGACTATATTTATACCGTTTTTATACCGTATATTTATACTGTATTCATACGGACTATATTTATATCGTTTTTATATACACCTCCCTCCCAGTGATAATCTATTCCGTGTCTTATCAGAATTTCCATTTGTTAGCGCGCTCTGAATTTGAGTAAATTATAGCGGAGGTTTTTTAATTTTGTGTCTTACAAGAGTGCTTTTTTTTTCAGGTGAACCATACGCCTGCCTGGAAATCAACGAAACACGTATTCATGCAAAACTGAGAATAATCAGGCTCGATATATTGTAAGTTTGTTTCTTGTTACAGACCAATTTTATTTGAGTGTTATGATATTAAACGCATGTAGGGTTAGTAATTGTTAAGGAAAGGTTATTTATTTGGGAAAAGCCCTTAATTTGTCGGCACGCCATATGCATTTTTAGCACGCCTGTATGCCACTGAAGGGTTATTAGCTTTACGAAAAGGTTATGGATCTTAGCAAGATTTAGTTTTTAGGTTAGTTAAAATGCTAGGGTTATGATTTTTAACCCAGGTTAGTAATTTTGAAGGAAGGGTTATATATTTGGAAAAAGTCCTTTATTTCCAGCACACCATTTTAGCATGCACGCCTACCTGTCTGCCAGACCTGTTTGCGCATGTAAGGTTATGAACCAATGTTACTAATTTTACGAAAGGTTATGGACTTTTGTAAAGTTAGCTTGAATTCCAGGGTTAGGGTTAAAAGAATATGTCAGTGTTATTAATGACAACTTTTTTATTTTTAGTCTGGATTTTACAAAAATGGAATCTTTAGCTCACATCAAACGAGACAATCAGACTTATTACTGCTTCATAGACGTGTGCGAAAAGATTTTCACAGACACTCCAAAAAGCACCGTTAGAAACTGGCTAAAGTCCCTAAACATCTCGACAACACCCTGTGCCACTTTGGAAGAGAGAATTCACTTTCGTCGACGCAATGCTTCTTTGGGTGCTACGTTTAGCCTTATTCGAGATGAAGACTTGACCCGTTTGATGGCATATCGCAGTGAAGGTGCGAGAAAGCGAGCCAGACTTTCTCACAGTAGTTCTGCCACAATTCTCGACGCTGCTGATGTCGCCAGTCCGAGCCTCGCGACCACAGACAATCCAATTGTGTCTTACAATCTCAGCGTCGAGTCAGACAGCGATGAACAAGAACCACCTGTAGAAAAGAAATTTAAAGATGAAACGACGTCGCCGAAAAGAAATACGTATACCATCGCATTAGACAGCGCGCCTGAAAGATTGAAGAATGAGGTAAAAGACTTGCGCCATTTCTACCTAAAAGCATTGAACCACCATCGTGCTGGGCCGCCGTTTTCAAAAACGACCGTCGACAAAATGGTTGAAAGAGCCATGAGCTTTATGTACTTCTGCTTGAACGTGAAAAACATTGCCATGTTAACCTTAGATCTATTTAACAATATCGAACTCTATACTAGTTACGTAGAATATTTAAAAGGGACCCGAAATCTTAAACCCTCAACTATAGTTGCGCATCTTATAATCGGTATAAACGTTTTGAAATTTAATTTGGCAAACTTTCAACCGAATTCGCCCGACTCGGAGAATGCATCGCGAACCATTTCAGCTTTACAATCATTTCAGCGACACTTTCAGCACGAAAGCAGCATGATATCAAAACTTCATAAGGAGGGTTTTACGAGCAAGGCAACTCAGCAGTTTTATTTCGCGCACGTTTTAGAAACTCTTCGTAACATACGCGATAAGTATTTGGAAACGCATGGCTTGGAAAAAAGTAGGCACTTGCATGATTTTGTACTCTTGGCAACTTACTTAAGAGCCATTCCTGGCAGGTCGAAAGAATTAAGGACCATGAAATTGCATATCGAAGCGGACTGCGGAACTTTCGATTTCACTTCGGTGGATGGCGGTAATTTTATCGTATTTCAAGAGGGCAATAGCGTTGTAATCGTGCAATTTGATTTCAAAACATCAAAAAGTATTGGGCCGACCAGAATCGATGTTTCCGATGACGAAGATCTGGTGTATTACTTGCAATTATATACTAAGGCAAGGCCATCTTTACTGCTCGGCAAGTCGCATGATTTCTTCTTTCTCAACAAGCGAGGCGCGCCTTTTGATAGCAGCAGTTCAATTGCGAGGTACATTGGCGATATTTTCATGCGCGAGGTTTCCATTCGAGCGAGCACTAATGCGTTAAGGCATGCTATCATCACATATTTCAGCACTTTGGACGACTCCAAAGATATAAATGTTAGAAAAAGTCTTGCGCTTTTAATGAAGCATTCGGTCCGATATCAGGAAAGCACGTATAACGATTTAACACACCACGAGAAAACGCAAAAAGGCCGAGAAGTTATCAGGGAAAAAATTGCGTCAAATATCTTCGGTGAAGCGGATTTTATTGCATTGCCTGACGAAAGCGATTGCCAAAATGATTCCGGGGACGAATTGTTACCAGCTGTCGGTGACATTGTAGCACTGCTTGATCCAGTTTCCACCAAAAATCACATTTCCTTTTTCATAGCAAAAGTCGCGAGATTCACGCAAAACAAGCAGCAAGCGCATTTAATTAGCATGGAGCTTTTGCCGGATTCCACAAATTTGTATAGACTGAAACCAGGCAGAACTTGGAAAGAGTCGGTTAAGGCGTTGGTTTTTCCTATAGACATCGTTTATAATGCGACAAGCAAAGCATACGAGTTGCGCACGCTCTCTGATGATATATTCGACATTGTTCATGGTACGTCGAAAAAGTAAAATCCAGAAATATATCGAGCATGAAAAAGTCAAAATTTACTAGAGGGTTCCGTTGTAATTAATATTCTTGTTCTGTTATAATCATCAGTATTCACTTGTTCAGATTTTGTTGGGATTTTAAATAAATATATGTATTCAAAAACTACATGTTGTGTCAAATTTGAGTTCTCTCACTGAGCTTACCCATTTATCAGTTTACCCATAAAAGTTTGCATGAGGAATATTTTTTGTTTTGATTTTATATTCACTTTTATACCTACCTGTACAATTGATACCTAATAGACCTTTTCGGTAATCTATGTGGAAAGATGCGAAACATCCGTCTGCTATATGGGACGCCCGGACGCCTTGTTCTCGTGTTAGGCTTATTTCCAGAATTCGTTGGTCAAACTAAAAATCTTTTTCATGCATGTGTTGAAGAAGGATGTTTTGCACCTTTCGATATGGCTCGTGAGGATAAAACTTTAAATCCATTCCATTTAAGGTGGTTCTAAATTTAAAACTTTGTGTCGTCAAATTGCTGTGACGTATCACCGAAAAGTTCTATTCTATCACTCCATCTTTACGATATAGATCAGATAGCTGAGCCCGATATAATGCATTGCGGACAGCGGCTTAGTTACGCGCATGCGGGCATTAACAGATTTCGCAAAACACGAGTTTCATTGATGAAAATATTAACAATTATTTGCAAATATATGCTGTATAACTTCTTTAAATCTCGAATATGGATGTTTATATGAACTTTGAAGGCTGAAGTATTGTTTAGAATCATCGATTCGTCAAGTTCACTCCAAAGAATGGACGAGCACGAGGGTTTGCGTGCCATCAATAAACCACTTGAAAAGCACTTAAAAACCTCCTGTATTAAAAGCAATTGTCATGTGAGTTTTTTTTAAATTTTAATACTCGTACTTGCAACAGAGCCTTAAATAGGCAAGTTTGTCTTCGGCAGGCGTGCTATCACCGGTTTAAAATACTATTTCTTAAGATACTTCCTATTTTGAATGAATGGGTATTTTTATTAATAAATGAATGGGATTGTTTCAGCCATTGTCATTATTTTTTTATTGTTGTTTAATCTTTCCAAAAGTGTCTAAAGAAAGACAGTTAATTGATAGTTAAGTTAAAATACTTATTGCACACAAGTAATTTATTGCTAAGGAGGTATTAGAGAAAGACAGTTCTTTGATCCAATTATGATCAGTATACTGGTAATCTATTGCCAACTTACTGAATGCCTGAAGTTCTCAGTTCTGCATGACATATGGGCATATATGACATACATAGCAGATATATTGATTGAATAAACCTTTCGACATGTACACGACAAGCTATGTATATATAGTATGTGGTTAATGCAATGTATTCAATTGAGTTCCATGATGAAAACTTGTGTGTCAATCAGTGCTAGGAAACTGCAGATATGTGACATTCATTTATCGAATTATAATACTTGCACACAAGTAATCTATTGCTAAGGACGTATTGTATAGGTGGATATGTAGCAATATTCTGTAGAAGATCATCCAGCAAATTATCTTCGATAAGGGATAGAACTACATATTAAAATAAACCATTAATTTTTTGGTCTGTTTAGAGGACTTGTTTGTTGTCTTTGGAATTTTTGGACAATGCCCTGTCATATAATTGTAATTCCTTGATGTTGCTATCTGTGCATGGTGTTGTTCAATATTAGCAATAAAAGATACTCTATTCTCTAGACCTTGAGTGAAGGCGTTCCATTTGTTGTGCCTTTAAATTCTGTTTTTAGAGCAATTGTTGTAAGAAAACATTTACATTTTTTTAATATCTCAGCAAAATATTGTATCCGTGTTTACTGACTCTAATGGTTTTGATTCCAACGCAAGGGACTTGTTTGGTATGCCTCACCTCAGAGTTTGATTTTATAGAATATTTTAAGTTTGTATATAGATTTGGAACAATACAGTATTCGAACAGGTTCGTGCAACAGACAGTTAAAAAATGTAAATTATAATGAAACTGTGACCTCAACTGCTGGAAATAATTCAGCTAATTCAATATGGTTGTCATGGGCAATAGTCAAATGTAAAATAGTTGGAATATTCATAGTTTTAAGTAGGTTTAAACCACTCAGAAGCCTTGTGGACATATATAAATCCGTCAAAAAAAACAAAAAACAAAAACGTTTCAGATAACAGATAACTAACAAATATATAGATAACAATTCCAAATCAATCAGAAAATCATTTAGTTTGACTTCTATGTATTACAGGGTATCCCGCTAACAAATCCTTTTAACAATAGAATAAAAAATAGGTTAAAAGAAACTGGTATTTTAAATACAATTTCAAAATGACCACTAATGTGATAGAATTGTATGGTTTACTTTTTTTGGAAGACCCCATACGTACATAGAATGCCTACATTTCAAATGTAACAACTTGTGACCCTTGAGAACAATAACTGTTGATCACACGATTTTCTGTGTGAAAAAGACTATTAAGCGCGTAGATATTGATGATAGATATTTCACTATTGAAATTTTTTTTGTTATATAATTATTAATTATAGGTATTAGAAATCATTATGTAGAGGTGACTCTATGATCATAAAAGTACTAGAGATGTTTTTTATCTCTGTGTCGTTTCATTATAAGATATTTTTTCGTCGAAACAAAAACGAGTTAGCATCGTGGGAACTTATAGTACTTCTGTGAATAAGTACAGTATAACGAATGATAATGTAAATAATGCTTTTCCCATGATAGCGTGAAATATAGGTAGTAACACTTCCGTAAGCTTTTTCAATCAATCTTAACTAGTCCTCGTCTTGGTAAGTGCAAGTTTATAGAACATGCATAACTTATTAATCGATAGTCGTTGGGAAATTAATAGTAAAAGTTTTTTTTTCCAGAGGTGATCTAAACCCAGTGATGGACAACTAGAGAGGGGATTCTAATAAATCGGGTAAGCTTATCGCACGCATGTTTCATTCCTGATACACACTGTATATACAAGTGGTGACAAAAGGGTTATCTAGCTTTAGCCAGAAAAAAACTTTATTTCCTGACATATGTACATTTTCAATACAGAAGCAACAAAATAAATAAATAGCCTAAATTTTCAGTGAAATGCACCAATTTATTACCGGAAAGAACCAACGGTATTAATAATCAGTTAAGGACAAAGAGAACATTTCAAACGATCAAATGTTATATAAATCGTTTTAAAAACTCTTTTATGCCAAATTATTCAAATAGACACACTTCTTAAATGTAAATGTAATCTTGTAGCATGTGATGTCATATAGCTTGTTTAGGTTATGAATTCTAATTTTTAATGCTTGTAGTTGTAAATATATTAATAACTTTTAAAATATACATATTTTTACCATTCATATTGATGTATTATACATTTAATTCAGTCATAATGACTGCGAGATGTATATTTATTAAACGATTTGATTGATTGATTGATTGATATGGGCATGACATACATAGCAGATATATCGATTTAATAAACCTTTCAACAGTTCAATTTGGAATGGACTGTGCAGTATGATATAATTCTGCCTTTGAATGGGGTTGGGAAATTTTTGGTCGGAGGTGAATTTCTATTAATCGATAGTCGTTGGGAAATTAATAGCAAGCGTTTTTTTTTCCAGACTTGATCCATAGCCAGTGATGGACAACTAGAGAGGAGAAAGAGTCAAGATTCTAATAAATCGGGTAAGCTTTAAGCTTATCATTAATAATGCACGCATGTTTCATTCCTGATACACACTGTATATACAAGTAGTGACAAAAGGGTTATTAATATCTAGCTTTGGCCAGAAAAAAACTTTATTTCCTGACATATGTACATTTTCAATACAGAAGCAACAAAATAAATAAATAGCCTAAATTTTCAGTGAAATGTCCGGCTTAAATGTTCAACTATTATGTTCAAATTGGTTGCATGTTCTTTTCAGTTCACATAAACGTCCATTTAGTTCTTTGCTCGGTCGACCAGTTGCATTCTGGGGACTCGAAAAGCCACGCAACGATTTCTCTCAGGCTTTCTGGTAGCACTTCATCATCACGGCGTTGTCTTAACAACGGGATCCAGTAGGAGCGAAGCCCACCGTAGTTCACCAGTATCTCCGTCGGACGTTTCGAGGGCTCCAAGCGCCGTTTCGTTCGTAGAACTAACTGTTCCCCGGTCGTGTCGAAGCGAGCGTTGCACTGTTCGTCTATTCGACTTTCGGTTTTCGCCCAATCCTCTTCCGTCAGAGGGGGCCTTTCCGCTGACGAAAGAGTTCGTATGTGCTTGAATGCTTCGAGCACCCACGGCTGATTTGCAAATCGTCCCAAATTATTGGCCGTTTCCACCTCCGCGTCGAACCATCGTTTTTTTCTGTGCACGAATATCGCGTAGGAACGAGAGCTGCTGTTTTTGTTCATTTCTTCCTCGGTGGTGCTTCGTTCGGCGTAAAGGCAGATATGCGCCCCGCTCTCGATGGGGAACTTGTGTCGTGCTAGGAACAGGCCGTGACCCGAGTTCGGAATTTCGCTTTTCGCGACGAAACATCGGCTTTCCAAAAACGTGCTGCATGGTACAATTCGAAAAAAAAAGTTGTCCGAATCTTGGCTCTCGGGCCACGATTCACCATCGTCTGCGAGAACTTGCCGCGATCCAGCGCCACTGCAGGCCCACACCTGTGTAAAATAATAATGTCGAAATTATTAGTTGTCATTGTTACTTGTCATGGTCATTATTATTTCATATATTATACCGTAGGATCCTCGGGGCGGTTCAATATCGGACGATATTCTTCGTACGCGTTCACGCCGTGTTGTCCCCACATCTTTCGTATGTCCCACGGCAGGTTCGGGTAGGTGAAGACTTCTTCCGGCAGGCTGAAGATTCCCTCTTTGTCGACAATCGCCGCACGCATCGCTGCATCCACGGCGACGTCTATTCCGGTCGTGTAAAAAGACAGCGTGTACCCGGCCGCGGCGAGTTTCTCGGTCAAGTTATCCAGGCTGCCGTTCTCGTTTCTCGTGAAGACCTGAACCAATCTCCTGCCGAAACGGTCGTGAGGGACGTCGCGCTGGCCGGCCGCACCCGTACCGACGTGCAACAGGA
>NW_021164324.1:0-15518 GCF_004324835.1 Dendronephthya gigantea | reverse complement strand
TGACATCAAAAAAAAATAAATATGACGTCATCAAACCGGAAGTGACGTCATCAAACCGGAAGTTGATCTCAACGTCGTAAAATTGGCGCTGAACAAAACTAGCTTGGTCCCAGCTCCATAGGGCCTATAGTTTCGAGATATGGCCTTTTAGAAAACCGAAATGACGTCATAAAAAAGAAAATGACGTCATCAAACAGGAAGTGACGTCATCAAACCGGAAGTTGATCTCAAACGACGTAAAATCGCGCGATGAACAAAACTAGCTTGGTCCCAGCTCCATAGGACCTATAGTTTATGAGATATGGCCTTTTAGAAACCCGGAAATGACGTCATAAAACAGAAAATGACATCATCAAACCGGAAGTTACGTCATCAGACCGGAAGTTATCTCAAACGACGTAAAATCGCACGCTGAACAAAACTAGCTTGGTCCCAGCTCCATAGGACCATAGTTTACGAGATATGGCCTTTTAGAAAACCGGAAATGACGTCATAAAAACAGAAAATGACGTCATCAAACCGGAAGTGACGTCATCAAACCGGAAGTTGATCTCAAACGACGTAAAATCGCGCGCTGAACAAAACTGGCTTGGTCCCAGCTCCATAGGACCTATAGTTTACGAGATATGGCCTTTTAGAAAACCCGGAAATGACGTCATAAAAACAGAAAATGACGTCATCAAATTAGAAGTGACGTCATCAAACCGGAAGTTGATCTCAAACGACGTAAAATCGCGCGCTGAACAAAAATAGCTTGGTCCCAGCTCCATAGGACCTATAGTTTACGAGATATGGCCTTTTAGAAAACCGGAAATGACGTCATTAAAACAGAAAATAGTGATCAACCGGAAGTGACGTCATCAAACCGGAAGTTGATCTCAAACGACGTAAAATCGCGCGCTGAACAAAACTAGCTTGGTCCCAGCTCCATAGGACCTATAGTCTACGAGATATAGACTTTTAGAAAACCGGAAATGACGTCATAAAAAAAGAAAATGACGTCATCAAACCGGAAGGGACGTCATGAAACCGGAAGTAGATCTCAAACGACGTAAAATCGCGTGCTGAACAAAACTAGCTTGGTCCAAGCTCCATAGGACCTATAGTTTACGAGATATGGCCTTTTAGAAAACCAGAAATGACGTCAAAAAAACAGAAAATGACGTCATCAAACCGGAAGTGACGTCATCAAACCGGACGTTGATCTCAAACGACGTAAAATCGTGCGCTGAACAAAACTAGCTTGGTCCCAGCTCCATAGGACCTATAGTTTATGAGATATGGCCTTTTAGAAAACCGGAAATGACGTAATAAAAACAGAAAATGACGTCTTAAAACTGGAAGTGACGTCATCAAACCGGAAGTTGATCTCAAACGACGTAAAATCGCGCGCTGAACAAAAATAGCTTTGTCCCAGCTCCATAGGACCTATAAATTACGAGATATGGCCTTTTAGAAAACCGGAAATGACGCCATAAAAACAGAAAATCACGTCATCAAACCGGAAGTGACGTCATCAAACCGAAAGTTGATCTCAAACGACGTAAAATCGCGCGCTGAACAAAACTAGCTTGGTCCCAGCTCCATAGGACCTATAGTTTACGAGATATGGCCTTTAGAAAACCGGAAAATGACGTCATAAAAAAAAAAAGACGTCATCAAACCGGAAGTGACGTCATCAAACCGGAAGTTGATCTCAAACGACGTAAAATCGGGCGCTGAACAAAACTAGCTTGGTCCCAGCTCCATAGGACCTATAGTTTACGAGATATGGCCTTTTAGAAAACCGGAAATGACGTCATAAAAACAGAAAATGACGTCATCAAACCGGAAGTGACGTCATCAAACCGGAAGTTGATCTCAAACGACGTAAAATCGCGCGCTGAACAAAACTAGCTTGGTCCCAGCTCAATAGGACCTATAGTTTACGAGATATGGCCTTTTAGAAAACCGGAAATGACGTCATAAAAACAGAAAATGACGTTCAAACTAAAGTGACGTCATCAAACCGGAAGTTGATCTCAAACGACGTAAAATCGCGCGCTGAACAAAACTAGCTTGGTCCCAGCTCCATAGGACCTATAGTTTACGAGATATGGCCTTTTAGAAAACCGAAATGACGTCATAAAAGAAAATGACGTCATCAAACTAGAAGTGACGTCATCAAACCGGAAGTTGATCTCAAACGACGTAAAACGCGCGCTGAACAAAAATAGCTTGGTCCCAGCTCCATAGGACCTATAGTTTACGAGATATGGCCTTTTAGAAAACCGGAAATGACGTCATAAAAACAGAAAATGACGTCATCAAACCGGAAGTACGTCATCAACCGGAAGTTGAATCTCAAACGACGTAAAATTGCACGCTGAACAAAACTAGCTTGGTCCCAGCTCCATAGGACTATAGTTTACGAGATATGGCCTTTTAGAAAACCGGAAATGACGTCATAAAAACAGAAAATGACGTCATCAAACCGGAAGTGACGTCATCAAACCGGAAGTTGATCTCAAACGACGTAAAATCGCGCGCTGAACAAAACTAACTTGGTCCCAGCTCCATAGGACCTATAGTTTACGAGATATGGCCTTTTAAAAAACCGGAAATGACATCTAACAAAAAATAAAATGACGTCATCAAACCGGAAGTGACGTCATCAAACCGGAAGTTGATCTCAAACGTCGTAAAATTGGGCGCTGAACAAAACTAGCTTATTCCCAGCTCCATAGGGCCTATAGTTTTCGAGATATGGCCTTTTAGAAAACCGGAAATGACGTCATAAAAAAAGAAAATGACGTCATCAAACAGGAAGTGACGTCATCAAACCGGAAGTTGATCTCAAACGACGTAAAATCGCGCGCTGAACAAAACTAGCTTGGTCCCAGCTCCATAGGACCTATAGTTTACGAGATATGGCCTTTTAGAAAACCGGAAATGACGTCATAAAAACAGAAAATGACATCATCAAACCGGAAGTTACGTCATCAGACCGGAAGTTAATCTCAAACGACGTAAAATCGCACGCTGAACAAAACTAGCTTGGTCCAAGCTCCATAGGACCTATAGTTTACGAGATATGGCCTTTTAGAAAACCGGAAATGACGTCATAAAAACAGAAAATGACGTCATCAAACCGGAAGTGACGTCATCAAACCGGAAGTTGATCTTAAACGACGTAAAATCGCGCGCTGAACAAAACTGGCTTGGTCCCAGCTCCATAGGACCTATAGTTTACGAGATATGGCCTTTTAAAAAACCGGAAATGACATTTAAAAAAAATAAAATGACGTCATCAAACCGGAAGTGACGTCATCAAACCGGAAGTTGATCTCAAACGACGTAAAATCGAACGCTGAACAAAACTAGCTTGGTCCCAGCTCCATAGGACCTATAGTTTACGAGATATGGCCTTTTAGAAAACGGAATGACGTCATAAAAAAGAAAATGACGTCATCAACGGAAGTGACGTCATCAAACCGGAAGTTGATCTCAAACGACGTGAAATCGCGGCGTGAAAAAAAATAGCTTGGTCCCAGCTCCATAGGACTATAGTTTACGAATATGGCCTTTTAGAAAGCCGGAAATGACGTCAAAAACAGAAAATACGTCATCAAACCGGAAGTGACGTCATCAAACCGGAAGTTGATCTCAAACGACGTGAAATGCGCGCTGAACAAAACTAGCTTGGTCCCTCTCATAGGACCTATAGTTTACGAGATATGGCCTTTTAGAAAACCGGAAATGACGTCATAAAAACAGAAAATGACGTCATCAAACCGGAAGTGACGTCATCAAACCGGAAGTTGATCTCAAACGACGTAAAATCGCAAGCTGAACAAAACTAGCTTGGTCCCAGCTCCATAGGACCTATAGTTTACGAGATATGGCCTTTTAGAAAAACTGGAAATGACGTCATAAAACAAAAATGACGTCATCAAACCGGAGTGACGTCATCAAACCGGGAAGTTGATCTCAAACGACGTGAAATCGCGCGTGAACAAACTAGCTTGGTCCCAGCTCATAGGAACTATAGTTTACGAGATATAGCCTTTTAGAAAGCCGGAAATGACGTCCCAAAAACAGAAAATTACGTCATCAAACCGGAAGTGACGTCATCAAACCGGAAGTTGATCTCAAACGACGTAAAATCGCGCGGTGAAAAAAACTAGCTTGGTCCCAGCTCAATAGGACCTATAGTTTACGAGATATGGCCTTTTAGAAAACCGGAAATGACGTCATAAAAACAGAAAATCGTCATCAAACCGGAAGTGACGTCATCAAACCGGAAGGTTGATCTCAAACGACGAAATCGCGCGCTGAACAAAACTAGCTTGGTCCCAGCTCCATAGGACCTATAGTTTACGAGATATGGCCTTTTAGAAAACGGAAAATGACGTCATAAAACAGAAAATGACGTCATCAAACCGGAAGTTACGTCATCAAACCGGAAGTTGATCTCAAACGACGTAAAATCGCGCGCTGAACAAAACTAGCTTGGTCCCAGCTCCATAGGACCTATAGTTTACGAGATATGGCCTTTTAGAAAACTGGAAATGACGTCATAAAAACAGGAAATGACGTCATCAAACCGGAAGTGACGTCATCAAACCGGAAGTTGATCTCAAACGACGTGAAATCGCGCGCTGAACAAAACTAGCTTGGTCCCAGCTCCATAGGACCTATAGTTTACGAGATGGCCTTTTAGAAAGCCGGAAATGACGTCATAAAAACAGAAAATTACGTCATCAAACCGGAAGTGACGTCATCAAACCGGAAGTTGATCTCAAACGACGTAAAATCGCGCGCTGAACAAAACTAGCTTGGTCCCAGCTCCATAGGACCTATAGTTTACGAGATATGGCCTTTTAGAAAACCGGAAATGACGTCATAAAAACAGAAAATGACATCATCAAACCGGAAGTGACGTCATCAAACCGGAAGTTGATCTCAAACGACGTAAAATCAAACGCTGAACAAAACTAGCTTGGTCCCAGCTCCATAGGACCTATAGTTTACGAGATATGGCCTTTTAGAAAACTGGAAATGACGTCATAAAAACAGAAAATGACGTCATCAAACCGGAAGTGACGTCATCAAACCGGAAGTTGATCTCAAACGACGTGAAATCGCGCGGTGAACAAAACTAGCTTGGTCCCAGCTTCATAGGAACTATAGTTTACGAGATATAGCCTTTTAGAAAGCCGGAAATGACGTCCCAAAAACAGAAAATTACGTCATCAAACCGGAAGTGACGTCATCAAACCGGAAGTTGATCTCAAACGACGTAAAATCGCGCGGTGAAAAAAACTAGCTTGGTCCCAGCTCAATAGGACCTATAGTTTACGAGATATGGCCTTTTAGAAAACCGGAAATGACGTCATAAAAACAGAAAATGTCGTCATCAAACCAGAAGTGACGTCATCAAACCGGAGGTTGATCTCAAACGACGTAAAATCGCGCGCTGAACAAAACTAGCTTGGTCCCAGCTCCATAAGACCTATAGTTTACGAGATATGGCCTTTTAGAAAACTGGAAATGACGCCATAAAACAAAAAATTACGTCATCAAACCGGAAGTCAAGTCATCAAACCGGAAGTTGATCTCAAACGACGTGAAATCGCGCGCTGAACAAAACTAGCTTGGTCCCACCTCCATAGGACCTATAGTTTACGAGATATGGCCTTTTAGAAAACCGGAAATGACGTCATAAAAACAGAAAATGACATCATCAAACCGGAAGTGACATCATCAAACCAGAAGTTTATCTCAATTGACGTAAAATCGAACGCTGAACAAAACTAGCTTGGTCCCAGCTCCATAGGACCTATAGTTTACGAGATATGGCCTTTTAGAAAACTGGAAATGACGTCATAAAACAGAAAATGACGTCATCAAACTGGAAGTGACGTCATCAAACCGGAAGTTGATCTCAAACGACGTGAAATCGCGCGCTGAAAAAAACTAGCTTGGTCCCAGCTCCATAGGACCTATAGTTTACAAAATCTGGCCTTTTAGAAAGCCGGAAATGACGTCATAAAAACAGAAAATTACGTCATCAAACCGGAAGTGACGTCATCAAACCGGAAGTTAATTTAAAACGACGTAAAATCGCGCGCTGAACAAAAATAGCTTTGCCCCAGCTCCATAGGACCTATAGTTTACGAGATATGGCCTTTTAGAAAACCGGAAATGACGTCATAAAAACAGAAAATGACGTCATCAAACTGGAAGTGACGTCATCAAACCGGAAGTTGATCTCAAACGACGTAAAATCGCGCGCTAAACAAAATTTGCTTGGTCCCAGTTCCATAGGACCTATAGTTTACGAGATATGGCCTTTTAGAAAACCGGAAATGACGCCATAAAAACAGAAAATGACGTCATCAAACCGGGAGTAACGTCATCCAACCTGAAGCTGATCTCAAACGTCGTAAAATCGGGTGCTGAACAAAACTAGCTTGGTCCCAGCTCCATAGGACCTATAGTTTATGAGATATAGCCTTTTAAAAAACCGGAAATGACGTCATAAAAAAAGAAAATGACGTCATCAAACCGGAAGTGACGTCATCAAACCGGAAGTTGATCTCAAACGTCGTAAAATCGGGAGCTGAACAAAACTAGCTTGGTCCCAGCTCAATAGGCCTATAGTTTTCAAGATATGGCCTTTTAGAAAACTGGAAATGACGTCATAAAAACAGAAAATGATGTCATCAAACTGGAAGTGACGTCATGAAACCGGAAGTTGATCTCAATTGACGTAAAATCGCGCGCTGAACAAAACTAGCTTGGTCCCAGCTCTATAGGACCTATAGTTTACGAGATATGGCCTTTTAGAAAACCGGAGATGACGTCATAAAAACAGAAAATGACGTCATCAAACCGGAAGTGACGTCATCAAACCGGAAGTTGATCTCAAACGACGTAAAATCGCGCGCTGAAAAAAACTAGCTTGGTCCCAGCTCCATAAGACCTATAGTTTACGAGATATGGCCTTTTAGAAAACCGGAAATGACGTCATAAAAACAGAAAATGACGTCATCAAACCAGAAGTGACGTCATCAAACCGGAGGTTGATCTCAAACGACGTAAAATCGCGCGCTGAACAAAACTAGCTTGGTCCCAGCTCCATAAGACCTATAGTTTACGAGATATGGCCTTTTAGAAAACCGGAAATGACGCCATAAAACAGAAAATTACGTCATCAAACCGGAAGTCACGTCATCAAACTGGAAGTTGATCTCAAACGACGTGAAATCGCGCGCTGAACAAAACTAGCTTGGTCCCACCTCCATAGGACCTATAGTTTACGAGATATGGCCTTTTAGAAAACCGGAAATGACGTCATTAAAACAGAAAATGACGTCATCAAACCGGAAGTGACGTCATCAAACCGGAAGTTGATCTCAAACGACGTGAAATCGCGCGGTGAACAAAACTAGCTTGGTCCCAGCTCCATAGGACCTATAGTTTACGAGATATGGCCTTTAAGAAAACCGGAAATGACGTCATAAAAACAGAAAATGACGTCATCAAACTGGAAGTGACGTCATCAAACCGGAAGTTGATCTCAAACGACGTAAAATCGCGCGCTAAACAAAATTTGCTTGGTCCCAGCTCCATAGGACCTATAGTTTACGAGATATGACCTTTTAGAAAACCGGAAATGACGTCATAAAAACAGAAAATGACGTCATCAAACCGGGAAGTAACGTCATCCAACCGGAAGCTGATCTCAAACGTCGTAAAATCGGGCGCTGAACAAAACTAGCTTGGTCCCAGCTCCATAGGACCTATAGTTTATGAGATATGGCCTTTTAAAAAACCGGAAATGACGTCATAAAAACAGAAAATGACGTCATCAAACCGGAAGTGACGTCATCAAACTTGAAGTTGATCTCACACGACGTAAAATCGCGCGCTGAACAAAACTAGCTTGGTCCCAGCTCCATAGGACCTATAGTTTACGAGATATGGCCGTTTAGAAAACCGGAAATGACGTCATAAAAACAGAAAATGACGTCATCAAACCAGAAGTGACGTCATCAAACCGGAAGTTGATCTCAAACGACGTAAATCGCGCGCTGAACAAAAATAGCTTGGTCCCAGCTCCATAGGACCTATAGTTTACGAGATATGGCCTTTTAGAAAACCGGAAATGACGTCATAAAAACAGAAAATGATGTCATCAAACTGGAAGTGACGTCATGAAACCGGAAGTTGATCTCAATTGACGTAAAATCGCGCGCTGAACAAAACTAGCTTGGTCCCAGCTCCATAGGACCTATAGTTTACGAGATATGGCCTTTTAGAAAACCGGAGATGACGTCATAAAAACAGAAAATGACGTCATCAAACCGGAAGTGACGTCATCAAACCGGAAGTTGATCTCAAACGACGTAAAATCGCGCGCTGAAAAAAACTAGCTTGGTCCCAGCTCCATAGGACCTATAGTTTACGAGATATGGCCTTTTAGAAAACCGGAAATGACGTCATAAAAACAGAAAATGACGTCATCAAACCAGAAGTGACGTCATCAAACCGGAGGTTGATCTCAAACGACGTAAAATCGCGCGCTGAACAAAACTAGCTTGGTCCCAGCTCCATAAGACCTATAGTTTACGAGATATGGCCTTTTAGAAAACCGCAAATGACGCCATAAAACAGAAAATTACGTCATCAAACCGGAAGTCACGTCATCAAACCGGAAGTTGATCTCAAACGACGTGAAATTGCGCGCTGAACAAAACTAGCTTGGTCCCACCTCCATAGGACCTATAGTTTACGAGATATGGCCTTTTAGAAAACCGGAAATGACGTCATAAAAACAGAAAATGACATCATCAAACCGGAAGTGACGTCATCAAACCAGAAGTTTATCTCAATTGACGTAAAATCGAACGCTGAAAAAAACTAGCTTGGTCCCAGCTCCATAGGACCTATAGTTTACGAGATATGGCCTTTTAGAAAACTGGAAATGACGTCATAAAAACAGAAAATAACGTCATCAAACAGGAAGTGACGTCATCAAACCGGAAGTTGATCTCAAACGACGTAAAATCGCGCGCTGAACAAAAATAGCTTGGTCCCAGCTCCATAGGACCTATAGTTTACGAGATATGGCCTTTTAGAAAACCAGAAATGACGTCATAAAAACAGAAAATGACATCATCAAACCGGAAGTTACGTCATCAGACCGGAAGTTAATCTCAAACGACGTAAAATCGCACGCTGAACAAAACTAGCTTGGTCCCAGCTCCATAGGACCTATAGTTTACGAGATATGGCCTTTTAGAAAACCGGAAATGACGTCATAAAAACAGAAAATGACGTCATCAAACCGGAAGTGACGTCATCAAACCGGAAGTTGATCTTAAACGACGTAAAATCGCGCGCTGAACAAAACTGGCTTGGTCCCAGCTCCATACGACCTATAGTTTACGAGATATGGCCTTTTAAAAAACCGGAAATGACATCTAAAAAAAATAAAATGACGTCATCAAACCGGAAGTGACGTCATCAAACCGGAAGTTGATCTCAAACGACGTAAAATCACGCGCTGAACAAAACTAGCTTGGTCCCAGCTCAATAGGACCTATAGTTTACGAGATATGGCCTTTTAGAAAACCCGGAAATGACGTCATAAAAACAGAAAATGACGTTATCAAACTAGAAGTGACGTCATCAAACCGGAAGTTGATCTCAAACGACGTAAAATCGCGCGCTGAACAAAATAGCTTGGTCCCAGCTCCATAGGACCTATAGTTTACGAGATATGGCCTTTTAGAAAACCGGAAATGACGTCATAAAAACAGAAAATGACGTCATCAAACTGGAAGTGACGTCATCAAACCGGAAGTTGATCTCAAACGACGTAAAATCACGCGCTGAACAAAACTAGCTTGGTCCCAGCTCAATAGGACCTATAGTTTACGAGATATGGCCTTTTAGAAAACCGGAAATGACGTTATAAAAACAGAAAATGACGTTATCAAACTAGAAGTGACGTCATCAAACCGGAAGTTGATCTCAAACGACGTAAAATCGCGCGCTGAACAAAAATAGCTTGGTCCCAGCTCCATAGGACCTATAGTTTACGAGATATGGCCTTTTAGAAAACCGGAAATGACGTCATAAAAACAGAAAATGACATCATCAAACCGGAAGTTACGTCATCAGACCGGAAGTTAATCTCAAACGACGTAAAATTGCACTCTGAACAAAACTAGCTTGGTCCCAGCTCCATAGGACCTATAGTTTACGAGATATAGCCTTTTAGAAAACCGGAAATGACGTCATAAAAACAGAAAATGACGTCATCAAACCGGAAGTGACGTCATCAAACCGGAAGTTGATCTTAAACGACGTAAAATCGCGCGCTGAACAAAACTGGCTTGGTCCCAGCTCCATAGGACCTATAGTTTACACGCTTGGCATTTTCGCACGCTAAATTGAACAATTAGAATGCGCCGGGTTTTATTGGCGGCGCGCGACATTTTCTGAAGAGTGGTAATGAATTTGTCGAGCGGAGAATTCCTTATATTCGGCTATGTTTTTCCGGAGCGCTTTCTTCGTGAGGTGTTTGGGGGTATAATAGTGTTATAGAGGGTAACAAGAGGTTTATTTTGATATCAATATTGCTATGGTAACGGCAAATGTTTTGCTTCAAGCGAGCTTCTTGTCAGAGGCATTTGGCGCAAATGGCGTCGTGCGGAAATTAAGTTTCAACAACCGCATATTCGGCTTGTATAGCATTCTTTGTGTGAGGTTACTTTTGTACGTTTTTGGTATATTTTACAAGCCAAGGAACCAATCTAAAATCGTATGTTTTTTTTTGTGACAAAAATGAGCTAGGAAACTCAGAATCATGGCTTTTAGAAAGGCATCTCATTCCCGTAGATTCAATGTTGGGGAACATATGCGCAACAAAAGACTTGCATGGCAAGCTGTGGAGACTAAGCAAAAAAAGCAAAATGCGTATCCCAGAAGCTAAACGTATAGATGATAAGATAAGAAACGTTTATGCGTTTGTTTTTATATATTTAACTTGTATATTTCGTGTTTGACTTGCCATCTTTCGTGTATATGATATGGACTTGCGGCTATAAACCTGATCGACTTAAATTTCCATACCGATTTTCTATATTTCTGGGCCATTTTGCCTTTTTAACTTAAGCCTATTGTATGTTAATACAATTGATAAATTTGTTATATGCATATATTTTTCCTAGTTTGCTAAAATTTGTTGAAAACTTGACATTACTCCACATTGTGAGATGAACTCTCAAAAACCTAAATTTATGATCTTTAACTCACTGAGCTTCAATGCTACTAATATATGTTTTTTATTACCTGTTCAACCCAGATGATTTTAGTTGTCAGTTAGGAAGCCCTGCAGTGTAATGGTTCACTAAAAATTAGTCAATACTTATTGTATATTTCATATTTGTCAATATTTAACTCATTAGGCTTTAATGCAGTAAATGCACTCACATGCAGTGTATACCCTGCTTATCTAATGCCAGAATGATTGTACTTGTTCTACTGAGAAAGCTCTTTTTCAGTTTAGCGGTTAACTAAAAAATCTTACTAGTGCAACATCTAAGTGCAACATACTAAACAAATCCCACATGATTATATTTCTCAGTAAGGTTACTCTGTAGCTACATAGGAGTTAATTTATAATTAACAGAATCGAACATTTCTGAAAGATTAGATAAGGGCCTTTAGTGGGTTTACAAATTTGGATTTTAAAAAGGATTTGTGGCAACTTTTTAGCATATGAATATCTGGGCATGTCTTTGTCAACACCTAAATCTACATAACAATTAATATCTCACAAATATATTAATATGCTTAATAGCTTATGATTGTAAAATCAAAATATGCAAGGATAGCTCAAATAGTGTTATAAATTAATGGTCTTTGACATGTGAATTAATAATTGATGATTGATTGCAGAATTGATATAAGTTTTAATGACTGGTAGTAATGTTTATCATGATTCATTCTATTTATGGCATGTGTCATACTCCAAATTGATGCATAAAACAAATACCCTGTCATGATTGTGATATTGTTTCTTATTAATGTCCAATATATTTTATTAATATATTTGACTATGTAAACATACAAATTGTGTATATGAAGAATTTTACTAAAGCAGAAATATTTAGCACTGTTATTAGTTTTGATTATTGTTCTGATTAGTTGCAATGTCTCAAATGTATTTACAATATAACAACACTATATAAGTGGGCTTTAACCAAATAATGTACAAATGTAAAATATACAGTAACATACTAACTGTGTATGTAAGCACACTGGAATATGCTAATACATCTTAATAACAACTCTGAACAATGTCGGCCGCACAACATTGATCAATCCTGTTCATACAATATTGCATCAACCTGATCGTTTTTAAGCGTGCACTGGTTACTATAATAGTTTGACAAAGTATTGAGATCAGTACTATTAGTTTTGAATAGTGTTCTGGTTACTTGCAATGTCTTAACCTAAATGTATTTACAATATAACAACAAATATGAACAGTAACACTTTACATAACTGTGTATGTTAAACACACAGGAATATGCTATGCATATGTTGCATGCATCTTGATTATTAGTGTATTAGTTTTGTAATTTTTGCATGAAGTATGTATGTTTGATTTCTATTTTTAAAATAGATATATTAAGACGAAAACTTGTGTTGTAAACCCATACTCATTTGTATAAACTCTTCAAAGCTCCATGCACTCCACTAGTATTCAAGTATCCACTAGTATCCAAGGGTTAAAAATCTTAGTGCATTCTAGTTATATTTTTCTGAAAAAGTGCTGATGATTTTTCTTTTCAATGTAGAATCTTAGAGGACCATTGCAGCCTAATGATAGACAATGTCATGCAGTACCATTTAGTTGTTCATGCATGAAAATCAAAAAGAGGACTATCAATACATTTTAAATTTAATTATTGTTTTTTATCTTAAAATGGTGGCAGAAGAAAATTGTTTTTTTCATCAAATTGTTGGGGTGGCTGTGGCAAAAAAAACAAAATTGTGTTTGGTTCTTGAAATTATTTGAGTTGTTTGATTTACTATCTGGCAGCAGTTTGATTTTCTGACTGGAAAAGCAACTGGAAAACTAGTCATTAGAAGGGAAGTTCACATTCACTATATTAGTCTGCTGGTTTGCCTTCAAAATATTAGTACGTAAATCTATGATTTTGGAGGCAATATCCAGCTATATAAGGATTATTACTTTCTTATAGTTAAAAAGGAATATAGAGCTTTGAGATGGTTCTTAACAGTTGTGAAAACTTGAAAAAGTTGTGAAAAAATTACTTGGCAGATTCTCCATGCATGCAAGTGCATAGCTTGAACTTGCTTAACACATGCCCCAGTGACAGCCTCCGCATTACTACACTCACGCTCAACTGCCAAACTCTCAATTGCCTCCTGAACTTTTGTCAAATAGTTTGACGGCTGTTCAACGGCGTTTTCGTTGACTTAACACTTCTTCCAACGAAAATCGCACATTTGAAACAGCCGCCATGTTTACTTAATCAAATATTCTTGGGCGGTACACCACTGACCCAAATGAACGTGGCGCAAACATTTTGAGGGTATACCGCATGCCATATTGAATGGCAAACTAGCGATTTCGCATGCAAAAATGCCAAGCGTGTTACGAGATATGGCCTTTTAAAAACCGGAAATGACATCTAAAAAAAAATAAAATGACGTCATCAAACCGGAAGTGACGTCATCAAACCGGAAGTTGATCTCAAACGTCGTAAAATTGGGCGTTGAACAAAACTAGCTTGGTCCCAGCTCCATAGGGCCTATAGTTTTCGAGATATGGCCTTTTAGAAAACCGGAAATGACGTCATAAAAAAAGAAAATGACGTCATCAAACAGGAAGTGACGTCATCAAACCGGAAGTTGATCTCAAACGACGTAAAATCGCGCGATGAACAAAACTAGCTTGGTCCCAGCTCCATAGGACCTATAGTTTATGAGATATGGCCTTTTAGAAACCCGGAAATGACGTCATAAAAAAAGAAAATGACGTCATCAAGCCGGAAGTGACGTCATCAAACCGGAAGTTGATCTCAAACGTCGTAAAATCGGGCGCTGAACAAAACTAGCTTGGTCCCAGCTCCATAGGACCTATAGTTTACGAGATATGGCCTTTTAGAAAACCGGAAATGACGTCATAAAAACAGAAAATGACGTCATCAAACTGGAAGTGACGTCATCAAACCGGAAGTTGATCTCAAACGACGTAAAATCACGCTCTGAACAAAACTAGCTTGGTCCCAGCTCAATAGGACCTATAGTTTACGAGATATGGCCTTTTAAAAAACCGGAAATGACATCTAAAAAAAAATAAAATGACGCCATCAAACCGGAAGTGACGTCATCAAACCGGAAGTTGATCTCAAACGTCGTAAAATTGGGCGCTGAACAAAACTAGCTTGGTCCCAGCTCCATAGGGCCTATAGTTTTCGAGATATGGCCTTTTAGAAAACCGGAAATGACGTCATAAAAAAAGAAAATGACGTCATCAAACAGGAAGTGACGTCATCAAACCGGAAGTTGATCTCAAACGACGTAAAATCGCGCGATGAACAAAACTAGCTTGGTCCCAGCTCCATAGGACCTATAGTTTATGAGATATGGCCTTTTAGAAACCCGGAAATGACGTCATAAAAAAAGAAAATGACGTCATCAAACCGGAAGTGACGTCATCAAACCGGAAGTTGATCTCAAACGTCGTAAAATCGGGCGCTGAACAAAACTAGCTTGGTCCCAGCTCCATAGGACCTATAGTTTACGAGATATGGCCTTTTAGAAAACCGGAAATGACGTCATAAAAACAGAAAATGACGTCATCAAACTGGAAGTGACGTCATCAAACCGGAAGTTGATCTCAAACGACGTAAAATCACGCGCTGAACAAAACTAGCTTGGTCCCAGCTCCATAGGACCTATAGTTTACGAGATATGGCCTTTTAAAACCCGGAAATGACGTCATAAAAACAGAAAATGACGTTATCAAACTAGAAGTGACGTCATCAAACCGGAAGTTGATCTCAAACGACGTAAAATCGCGCGCAAAAAAAAATTAGCTTGGTCCCAGCTCCATAGGACCTATAGTTTACGAGATATGGCCTTTTAGAAAACCGGAAATGACGTCATAAAAACAGAAAATGACATCATCAAACCGGAAGTTACGTCATCAGACCGGAAGTTAATCTCAAACGACGTAAAATCGCACGCTGAACAAAACTAGCTTGGTCCCAGCTCCATAGGACCTATAGTTTACGAGATATGGCCTTTTAGAAAACCGGAAATGACGTCATAAAAACAGAAAATGACGTCATAAAACCGGAAGTGACGTCATCAAACCGGAAGTTGATCTTAAACGACGTAAAATTGCGCGCTGAACAAAACTGGCTTGGTCCCAGCTCCATAGGACCTATAGTTTACGAGATATGGCCTTTTAAAAACCGGAA
>NW_021164323.1:0-13509 GCF_004324835.1 Dendronephthya gigantea | reverse complement strand
TTTTTTATAGTTTGGTAAGCGTAGCACATACACCAGAGGATTGACAGCAAAGTTGATGTGGAATATTCCAGAAGATACCTCATTCAAAACTTCAACAGTTAGGTCATCACTAAACAATTTTTGAAACACCTTCATGTGAAAGAATATCGTCGAAGGCACAACACAAATCACTTGAAGACACGCCACAATAATAATTGTTCTCAAAAATTGTTTTTCCTGCATAATTCGCGCCTGTTGCTGTCGATTTGTAATGTTCTCTAGAGCTAAATTTTTTGACTGTTTTTTTAACTTGTGGTACGTTAACCCGTACATCACACTTGCAAACAAAACTGGCAAAATCTGGGTAAGAATCCTTATGTGTGTGTCCACGTCAGTTACTATAGCAAACACAAAGTTTTTTATGGGAAATGCCGAACCAAAAAGCCAAACACAAGCCAACCACACGAACATCTTATTTCCTTTCGTCAAAGCTCTATGTTTGAAAGGAGACAGAACCAAGAAAAACGATCAAGCGAAATTGACGCTATTGTTAAAATGGATACATTCATGCAAGAGAAAACAACGAGGTGCCTCGGCCATTCCCAGTGCCAGTTTTTGGGTATACAACATTTGGTCGGAGTTATCAGGCAGACCAGGAAGTCTGAAGCAGCTAAATTTACAACAAGATATGTTCCTGAATTCTTGAAGCATTTTAGAGGATCTTTGATGAAAGCAATAATGAGGAACGCATGTAATATTACACCAACAATACAAACACAATAGGACAGCATGTCCAAATAACTTATCTGAAAACCAGCGAATTTTTCCTCTGCCATGATCTATAAAGTTATTAAAGTAGCTCTTCGTAGTATGCATTAAATACTTCGTATTGAGTCTATTAAACATACGTTTTCATTTAGAGCAACTTGCTTCATTTAAATTAAAACGCTTCATAAACCGTTTAAATATCGAAAGAATACCACAATAATGATAGCACATGTAAAATTTAATGAAAAAGATGCTAAACCACCAATCAGAACTATCTTGTTACAAATAGAACAAAATTTATGTAGTTTATTATTGACATGCATGTAGCTATTGTAGGGTGCTAAATTAAAAGTGCAACTAAGATATATAAGTTCTTTACTTTAGCTATTATATACTCCTATATCTCTTACGACTGACAAGACTTACACTACACACTTGATAAGTTAACCTCGGGCAAGGTGAGATACTATTCATAATTTTGGTATATATTACCAGAAAAAAACACTGGATACACTGAAATTGGTATAAAACATTCAATGTTGTCTTCTTACCAAAACACAATAAATATATTGCAGTTTTATTAATAACACGCATTTAAATTACATAAAAATGATAATTGATATGCATGCAAGCAAAAGTTATTTTAGTACTGACTTATTTATATATAGGTCTATACAAATAAACAGAATGGATTTTTTCAATAAAACAGATTAAATGAAAAACTTTATAAATTATAGTACGGTCCAGAAATAACCTAACACTGTAGTTTCGGTTCGGTTGCGGTTCGGTTGCGGTCGACCGATAGAAACCGCAGACGACCGCAAGGGAAAGAATACGATCGCGGTTGCAGTTCGCTTCAGAACGGAATGTTATGAACAGCTGAGAACGACAACACATTAATCATATCGAAAACAATCAAAACATCTTTAGAAATATCTGTCAGACCGAGTTAGGCCGAGGTTAACCCGCGATCAGACTGAGGTTTGACCTAGGTTAACCGCGGTTTTTGTTAGGTTATTTCTGGACGGTATTGTAACTCCATAGTACCAGATAATCCATGTTTCCTGCCAAGGAAACACAGATGCTAGCTCGGGTCTTTCAATATTGTGTTGCTTTGCAACAATACAACAAATAAAGTGTTTTTCTATAGTTTGGTAAACGCAGTACGTACACCAGTGGATTTACAGAAAAGTTGAAGTGGAATAACCCATGAAAGATCTCCTTTAGAATCCAAACAGCTGCGCCATCATTAATTGTTTTTTCGATTGACTCAGGGTAATACGTGGCTATAGACGTAGGGACGATGCAAACGAACTGAATGCACGCTACAATAATAATTGTTTTCAAAAATTGTTTTTCCTTTATAAATCGCGCCCGTTGCTGTCGATTTTGAATGTTTTCGAAAGCCACGTTTTCAGATTGTTTCTTTACTTTCTGGTATGTTAACCCGTACACCACGCTTGAAAATAGGATTGGCGACATTTCGCTAAGAAACCACATGTGTTTGTCCATGTCGCTTTCAAAGGAAAGGATAAAAACTTTTACTGGATATGCAGAGCCAAGAAGCCAAATACCAAGCAGCCACCCACATGACCATAATTTTTCGTCTCATTAAAACTCGATGTTTCAAAGGATGCAGAACTAAAAAGAAGCGATCAAGTGAAATTGATGCGATCGTTAAGATCGATACATTTGTGGAAGAAAACTTCACGAAGTCTTTAAGCCTCTGCCACAGCGAATATCTTTGTGTCGTGCAACACCCATCAAGCGGTGAAATCAGACAAAGCATGAAATCGGTGACAGCTAGATTTCCGACGAGATATGTCCCTGAGTTTTTGAAGCATTTCAAAGGATCTTTGATGAAAGCAATGATAAGAAGTGTATTTGAAATTATACCAAGAATGGAAGAAAAGTGAGGTACTTGGCCCATCGTACCTAAATCGAAGCCAGCAAGTTTAGTGCAGTGAATTGCGGAGAGAAATACTCGTTTAAATAATTATAGTCTGCATTACATGCATGGGATTAACAGTTCATTTTGATTGAAACACCTGCAAAAGCTGTCGTTTTGCACCTTGATTGACATTTCCATTTAATACCTAAATTGCCAGCACAATCTATGTTCTATGCTCTATAGTGCATGATAACTCTGTCATTACTTTGTCGATATTCACTCCGAAAACTATGCACAAGGTTTTAAGAAAACGTTTTACAAAATATTTTACAATAATTTATAAGAATTTACAAAATGTTCAGTCAGAAACCTTGTGTTCTTATGAATAGGTCATGACTGCATGCATGATCTAGATATTCGGACAAAATGTAATCTACATATTCAAGTAATCAGTAAAAACATAGCAATATTCAATTATACAATATTAGAATTAGTTTATGAAATAGTTAATTGAAAAGACAGTTTTTAATGTATTAAACTAAAATTGACACTTTTTATAAAGAATGCTTTCGTGAAAATGTCTCAACTCTAGGTTATTTAGAGATAAACAAATACCTCTCATATTTCAAATTTTCAAAAGATAGATATGCCATATAGAGCTATGTATGGGCTGTCAAAAGATTCCTCTACCATGAGGAATCTAATGATAGACTTCCATTCTAGAGGAATGTATAGAAATGGAGATATTAGTGAAAATGTCTCCACTGCAGGTCATTTTGAGATAATTAAATACCTCTCATATTTTAAATTTTCAAAAGAGAACTATGCTATTTACATGGGGTATCAATTGAGATAATTAAATACCTCTCATATTTTAAATTTTCAAAAGAGAACTATGCTATTTATATGGGGTATCAAACGATTTCTCTAACCATGAGGAATCTAATGATATGCATTGCATTGCAGGGGAATGTACAGAACGTAAGTTATTAGTGAAAATGTCTCAACTCTAGTCTCTAGGTCATTTTGAGATAATGCAAGTTAGCCATTTTTTTATTTTGAAAAGTAACTATGCTATATAGAGCTATGTATCCCCATACATAAAGGGTATCATACATGAGGGTATCAAAAGATTCCTCTCACCATGAGGATTCTAATGATAGGACTTACATTGCAAGGGAGTATATACAACTAGTGTTATTAGTCAAAATGTCTGAATTTTTTATTTTTTAATATTAAGGAATTTTTTTTTAAGTGGAAAAGGTCATTCTGGTGTATCCAAAATAATAGTGAAAGTTGTTTGTAAATTGAAGGGTGTGCCTTTGGTATTGTCGTCTCGTTTTTCAAAAATATTCAAATTTAATTGCTCCAGTGGAAAAGAAAACCTGTAATACAAAGCATAAGAGTCTTAAGGTGTGTATCATTATGTTTTTACTAAAATTTAATGTGCAATTGTATAAAATAAATACAAAATGGTTTTCAATCAAATCATTACCCACTGATCTCACTAAAAATCCTGGACCTCCTTCCGAAACGTCAGCGTCGCCGAAAACTCCGGACAGCAATGTCTCAGAGCGGTTTCAACGGATTTCGACAAAACTTGGTTGGAGTACTTAGGGCGTGGTTACGCACCAGGGACCACGCCCACTTCTAGTGAAAAGAAAATCAAGTGTTTTTGTTTTTTTTTAACTTTGGGTAGGTGTATCTCAGGGGGGGTTTGACCAATTTCGACCAAATTCCGGGGGGGAAATGAGGGCGTGGTCACCCACCCGATGCCACGCCCATTCCCGGTTGCTGGTCCTTTAGTGGATTTAGGTGGTCCGTTAGTGGATCACTTTTAGTGGTCCTTTAGTGGATTCTCCTGGTCCTTTAGTGGATTTTCCTGGTCCTTTAGTGGATCACTTTTAGTGGTCCTTTAGTGGATTCTCCTGGTCCTTTAGTGGATTTTCCTGGTCCGTTAGTGGATCACTTTTAGTGGTCCTTTAGTGGATTCTCCTGGTCCTTTAGTGGATTTTCCTGGTCCTTTAGTGGATCACTTTTTTAGTGGTCCATTAGTGGATTTTCCTGGTCCTTCAGTGGATTTTGGTGGTCTTTTAGTGGATCACTTTTTTAGTGGTCCTTTAATGGATTTCGACAAAACTTGGGTGGGGTACTTAGGGCGTGGTTACCCAGCAGGAACCATGCCCACTTCCGGTGAAAAGCAAATCAAGTATTTTTTTTATTTTTTTAAAATTTTTGGAAGGTGTGTCTCAGGGGGGTTTTCGCTAGACGTGTTCTAGCATTTGAAAATGATCGGTATTTTGTGACGCCCTTTTCCACTCATTGCAAACACCTACACCCAAGCTCCTTTGCGAGTGCTTGCATGACAATTAAAATTAATCTAAAAGCATTTTCATGGGATGAATGCCCTCGCAGCAAGCTTGTGAGTTCGCCCAATTGTGGTGAGTGGAAAAGATCTTAATAATTACTAAAATAATGGCAAAGCTTCAAATTATTAGTAGAATCGTTATCTTCGAAATGCTCATATGCTCGGGCTGGCCGAAGCGTTCTGTGCAAGGGTACTAACTCAGGCCGGAAATTTAGAATTTCACCTAGCACACGGGTATTATTGTAAAAGAAAAATGCGAAATCCAAACTCCTCCAACCTCTATGCCATTTACCGTTGGCGGTGGACGGCCGAAGTTGGATGGTTTTGTTAGTTATGCGCACGCGCGTATTTTGAACATTTAAAGACTGGTAATCAGCAACCTTCTGTTTGGCAAAACAATATTTTAAATGAGAACGTCAGCAAATTAGGTAACTGTCATTTCGCAAAGGTCTCGTAAAATCGTTTTATAAACTATTTACAAAATAAAAAATGGTAAACGATCATGAAAATTATCAAGCAACCTTTATTTTAAAAGAACACGGTTAATGTTCTTCACTGATTGGGAAAATAGAAACGCGATAGATATGCTCAAAGCTCTGAGGTGTTTTAAAAAGTATCGAGGTGCATGTCTAGTCTACATTGTTAATCTCGTTTTTGCTGTAAGAATGCAGTTCCTTCGTATTTGAGCTTGGTGGGTATGTCATTTTGCGAAGACATAAGCGAATATCAAGGGCTATTCCACCATTGCTTTAGCATCAAATGGGTTTTTGAACGGTTATAATATTCAAACTTTGAATAATGTCATCAAAGCCTTTCTAATAAATACTAGCATGCGGGTTTTCTGCGCAAAATAACACACACACACGTTTTTGTGGGAGAAGCACTCCTATAGGATGAAATTCTATGTTGTCAATCTTTCATCCGAAAGACTCGTTTTTAAATGGCCTTTATAAATCGTTTTCCTGGGGTTTATATTCCCCCCAAGCGCATTATGTCATGTATGCGCACACGCTACATACCATGCAATGAAAGAGAAAGGGGAAGCTAGCCTCTAAGACATCAACCTGACCAACCACACACGCTAGTTGGACAGTATACGATTCGACTGATCTATGATTACAAACTGAACGTAATGCTGAGTTTATGGGCTTGAACGTAAGTGACAATCAGGAGCGTAAAACAAATGTACCGAGTAGACTGCATCAATATTCAAGTGACCGAGTAGATTGCATCAAAATTCATTTGACTTTCTGTCGGAGATGTTTCTCTTTAACAGTTTAGAAAATTCTGGATGAGAGCAGTGATGTAAAGATTGCAATTGAAAATAATCTGAAAATTCAAGAAATACAAGGTGGTTGGTCCATCTGTCCTACCTTGAAAAAATTTTCAGGTGTATAAAATTTCCGTCTGTTCTATTCACGCTGTCTGCTTTGAATGTTTCGTACTTGAGTTTAGTTATACTCTGCGCTATATACGTTGGATTATTTGTTTGATTGAAAACTCGCATGCAAAAGCCGTCTTTTAACGCGTTCATTTGAATTTCAGTTCATTTTTATTTCAGTTGATACCCTGCCACCCAACAATATCACAATCCCTGCCATGTATATACTCAATTTAAACACTTATCCTGTGTAAAATTAGTAACCTTGTAGAAATTTTATCATTGCTTTGGGAATGCGGAAACACATTTTCAGTGACTAAAGTATACTCATCGTACTGTTTAAATTTTTATTGATGACTTTATTTAAATAAGCAAAAAGAAATATATACACAGTCAGGAAGTCTACAAACATGCACAGTCCCAAAGGGAATATTAAAACTCGAAATTACATTTAATATAACATATTATAACATATTTTAATGAAAGGAAAGCTTAGTGTTCTAAATATTACAGCACTGCATCATCTATTTAAGTTGAAAATGCCTTCAAAATTTGTTGAAGCATTTGAAAATAAACGTAACAGTTTATTTACCGGGTTTATGCATGCTTAAACTTAATGCTAAGTATTATTATAATTTAGAACTAGCTGCTGTGAAATGTGAATGTACATAGTTCTTAAATACCAAAAGCAACATGAGTCGTCTAATGTCGTGTTGCTGGGCAACAATACAACAAATAGAATGTTTTTCTATAGTTTGGTAAACGCAGTACGTACACCAGTGGATTAACAGAAAAGTTAAAGTGGAATAACGAATGAAAGATCTCCTTCAGAATCTTAACAGCTAAGCCGTCGTCGATAGTTTTTTCGAACACAGGATGATAACCAACTACAGTGTTGGGAACGATGGAAATAAACTGAATGCACGCTATAATCATGATTGTGTTCAAAAATTGTTTCTCTTTTAGAAGTCTCGCCTGTTGTTGTCGTTGTGGAATGTTTTCTAAAGCGACATTTTTAGACTGTTTCTTTAAATTGTAGTATGTTAATCCGTAGACCAGGCTTGAAAATAGGATTGGCAGAATTTCGCCAAGAGTCCATACGTGTATATCAATGTCGTTTTTAAGGGAGAGAATAAAAACTTTTACTGGATATGCAGAACCAAGAAGCCAAACACCAGCCAGCCACATGATTATAATTCTTCGTCCCATCAAAACTCGATACTTCAAAGGATACAGAATCAAGAAATAGCGATCGAGTGAAATCGATGCGATGGTTAAAATGGACACATTTGTGCAAGAATACACGACGAAGTTTCTGAGCCTCAGCCACAGCGGATTTTTTGGTATCATGCAACACTCGTCGAGCGGTGACAGGAGAGAAACGAAAAAATCAGTTACAGCCAAATTTCCGACGAGATATGTTCCTGTGTTTTTGAAGCATTTTAAAGGATCTTTGATAAGAGCAGTGACGAGGAATGCATGTGAAACTACTCCAAAAATACACGAAATATGAGGTAGTTGGTCCATCCGTGTTCTACCTTAAAACCAGCGAAATTTTCGTCTGTCCTATATTGAAGCTGTCTGCTTTCAATGTATCGTATTTGAGTTTAGTGAATAACTGGGTGGGTCACTCGTTTAAATATACCCTGTGTTACATCGCATTATTAGTTCATTTTGATTGAAAACCTGCAAAAGCCATCGTTCATCGCGTTGAATGACATTTTAATTTGTCATAATAATTAAAAACAATCACAATCCTTGTATCATATTCTTTCGGTGCATATTAAAACACTAATACACGTATTTTAAGCAAACGATTTTTATTACTAATTTTATATAAATAAGCGAAATAGAATCTACATACAGATAAATATAGTCAAAAGCACATATTGCAAAACGGAATATTAAACTCGTAATTATTTTTAATACCAAAAGTTTAATGAAAAACATCACTGAGTTTTCTATGCAATAAATTCACTTTATAGTATATATTTAACAATCTTTTGGAGATAATCTGCATGTGTATCGGCCACGGGTGCCTAGCTAGCTATATCTTTCAGCTGGATCGTATCATGCCTGGTCACAAGTACGTGTTAGGTGTTCCTAAAGGGGTAGCTTCAAAAATACGTAAGACCTGCGTTTAATACGTTGACATGCATTGAGGTTAAAAGGTTACAACAATTGTTGGTTCATCGAAAGACGTTCCGCACAATTTTAAAGCCGTGTTTGATTTAACATGTAAGAATGTCGTTGCAGAAAAAAATGGTTGTAATTCTTGTGTAATAATTGTCAATTGAGCAGAGACCGCGGAGCAGTTTTTGGATTGGGGGGGCTAGCGAAGCCGAAAGAGTGAACCCACGGGGGGGGGGACCATACTTATCTGTTTATATTTTTCTTGTAAACACTTCAATGAAAACATTGTTCACCAACACGGATAGTGAACACATAATTATGATTACACAACTTACTATAAGGAGTTTTTATTCGTATTATTATAGCCATATAAAAATCGCTATAAAGGAATCACATGTATTTTGAAAATTATTGGGGGGGCTAAAGCCCCCACCCCCCCCCCCTCCGCGGCCCCTGTTGAGGTGTCTATATTTTGTTTATTTTGCATTTGCAGTAAGGATGGAGTTTATTTGTACATATAAGCTATTCGAATATCTTTTTGTCAAAGCATTAGGAAATATCAAAAGGGCTATTATATGCACGGTTGCATGTTTTCAACATCAAATGGCTTTTTGCATGAAAATTTGAATTTAAATTTAAATTTTGATAAAACAAATATCGACTGCATCAGTATAGGAAAAATAACAGTTGATTTTTAGTCGAAGATATTTCTGCAACATTTTTAGAGGATCTTTAATTAATGAGAGCAGCTGGGATGATGAATACATGTAAATATTAATTATTAAGCTGCTTCAAGGTAGCTGGTCCATCTGTCATACCTTGCAGTCAGTATGATTTTTGTCTGCCCTATTAAAGCTGTCTGCTTTCAACATTCTCTGAGTTAAATAAATTACTGCATGGGTGGAACACTCGTTTAAAAATACTCTGCGCTACATCGGATTATTAGTTCATTTCGTTTGATATGATGACATTTGATGTATGACAATGACATGACTTATGACATTTTGATTTGATACATAAATTGCTAAAAACCAATCACATTTCATGTACCATATTATATAAGCTGACTTACTGTCATTTGTTTTGGGATGTTAAAACACTAATATAAACCTATTTTGTAAGCAGGCGCTCTCAGTTCACATATTATTTATCATGAATTATTATTACTGTTATGACTTTATAAAAATAAGCAAAATGGAATGATAATTTATTTTTCTGATGTGTGTGGCATGAAACATGGCAAAAATGCTTCCTGCAATAGCCCACCCTCATCGCTTACTTAAACAATATTCCAAATATCCTTTTCTTTTTTTTACATGGTTGGACATCTCTTTGATTTGAAAATGTAACCAGTTCAAATCTGAGTTTCTGCGGTAAAGTTTTATCCATTTATCTTCCCTCTCTCTAACAGACTCAGCCTTTTTTACTGTCCATCAAATCAAATTTAACCTCTTACATTAAAGGAAACATGAAATTAAGATCAACGGCTTTCATACATTAAATTTTGTCAACTTGTTTCCTTATCAAGATACTACATAGCATGTGGTCTACGCATGCGCATAATGCATGTCACTCATGTTGCATCATCTCGCATAATAACGAGTTGAAGAATAGCAGCATTAAATATAATGACTTTAAAAATTTAAGCACAAGCTACACTACACTGCACTTAGGAGTTTTGGTACGAATTAAATTCGGACCATCTATTTATAGGTAGAATTCGAATCTCAGCTTTGTTCTTACGAAACCTCAACTTAAACAGTGTAAACGGGATAAAATTGGTAAGGATGAAGTTTTTTATTATTGGCAAGTTAACATTTCATCACAGCCAATATTTCCCGTATCGTACCAAACGACGGTATCATTTGTGTGTAGTGTGATATTCATTGATATCATAATCATACATATTTATGATTATGAAATTATGTGATACGTTCTTTGTTAAAGTTTTGCATGCATGCATGGTGTTGTTAAATAGTCGTTAAATGTTTGTGATATACAGGGTGAGTCAAAAAAACCGGACACTTTGAAATTCAAATTAGCTGGATAGCGGCTATAATGTGACAGAAGTTGCCTAAAATATTTCATAGGTATACAAAGCATATATTAATTAACCTAAAACATAACGTTTGTTCCCATTGGGAGTTAAAATGCATTCTAAGCTCTGTAAATACAAAAGAACAGTTTTATCAAATCGTTTTTGTTGATTGTATATGGGAATTGTCATATTACAGCCATAAGTTCACAGCTAATTTGAATTTCAAAGGTGTCAGTTTTTTTGACTCACCCTGTATACCATGTAATTTATTTATTTCTAAGCTGACATGGTTGCAACATTTACCTTGTACTGAAACTACTCACTATATAATGTTCGTAATTATTCAAACATCTCAAACATATATCATAAATTCTTACTTCCTAGTATGCTATCCTTTTGGAAGAGGATAATTTTATTTTCCTGTCGTTTTTTATCTTAGACAGTGGAATATAAAGCCAGTGTAATATAAAGCTAGCTAGTCTGTTGTAATCAATGAAGGAACGCATAGCAACACGCACACACAAAGTATCTTCAAGAAAATTGTATATTTCTGACTTATATAACATTTACCTTTCTCTGTCAGATGTGTCAAATATATTAATAATTTTATAAACTAAATAGGCTAAAATTAAGCTGTTTAAGCCACTAAGGTATATATAATGATCTATGTATAAAAAATTGATGATAAAATCACTAAATGGTTACGTGTTGTCTATCCTTATGTAATGACTAAGGATCGAGTAGAGTACTGTGTACAGCGTCTGACGACGTTGCATCTAATTAATAATTATGGTGTAACAAGGAGTTGTGGATTCCTACTACAGATCTAAATTGCCTTTGCAATAGTGGATTTTTTAAAATGTTTTTGAAAGGCTATAACCAATAACTTTATTGACAACGTATTTTCAATTCAAACTGAAGTCACGAAGTTTATTCCATCCTGCAAGGTCTTGAACAGCTAGTGGTAACAGCTACCTAAAATTTTAAAAATACTTCGACATTTCGACCAAAAGGCCTTCGTTAGAAAATTTGGTAAGAAAAGAAATTGGAGAGCATATATTTGACGTCAAAACACGTGGTAAAATAAACCAACGTAAAACAAAAATTAGAAAAAAGTTAGAATTCCGTTGCCCTCAGTGAAATGGTTGCCCTAGAGTTTTCACGCCTGAATTGCGGGCTAGCAAACAACCAGCAAACAAGGAGGCCTGATTTGGCGAAGGAAGTCAAGGAACTATTTTGATGTAAACAACATAATAGCATGTAGTTCATATATTTTTACACAGGGTGAACTGAAGTGAAATAAATGAAAGGTAGTTATTCATTTATAAGACGAAAAGTGCAAAGACTGTGAATGAGTCACATTTCTTTTTGTTCGCGGTTTCGATCAAAGATGGGACAGATATGAAGCGCTGGATTCTTATATTTCAGACACAAATCACAATGATTATTGATTATCAAAGCCAAGGTAAAATATCTCGCAACAGATCTGATGTTATCGTGGTGTTAAACAAACATACGGTTATCACCATTTCTTACCCTTTCAAGTTCCCTGATATAAAATAATCAGTGATCAGTGAACCTCAAAAAATCGACTATGTTTCATACATAGGTTGCCGACTTAATACCCAACTTCATAAACCACATTTGTTGCAAAGATATTCTTATATTAGTATATAGTACATGAATAACAAAACGGTACAGGACAGTGACTAGAACTAGAAGCATATAAGTGGTAAGCATTCGATCAGGTGGTGCGAAACGGATGTACTATTGACCCAGAGCCAGAGGTCGACAAACAGTGCGTGGGCAAGGTTGAGGGCAAAGGCGATTTTACCTTATGTACCGGTACATTTACTCTGTGTATTTTATCATTTTTATGTAAAATTGAAGGCTGCTATGTATGGGCGAAATGCAAATTAGTATACATTCATGCGACACTCGTCAGCCACCAATTCTCTATAGCTTTTTTGCCTCGCATATTTTTAGAGAATATTTTATTCTAATTAAGTCTCTATTATTTTATATTTGATAAACAAGATTTAACAATTATTCACCAAATGTGAGGTAGTATCGCTGGATATACATCTGCATGGAGTCGAGGCGACTACGTCACACTATTCTTTAAAAACGATTTAAGTTCTACTCATGCTGATATTCTCCTGCACAAAATTCTTTAATTGTTCTACAAAAACTGATAAAACCGCGAATACGATCACAATATACAAAATGTACTGTACAGGGTGTTTCCCAAAAAAACGAAAACTATTGAAATCACTCATTGTTAAAATTTGAATGCCGTGTTCACGAATTTCAGCCCGTGGGGATTTAATACAACTTATAAAATGCTAAATGCTTTGTGTTGCTAGAGAAAGGGGAATATGTCGAAGGTCATGATCCTTGAGATGCACATTTAAATATTGTTATCCATATTTTGTAAATTGTAAATATTGTTAATAAATATCATTTTTGCGTACAAGCAAATTTTACTGCATCATATGCATGGCATAAACATGCGTATGGCAAACATTTATACACCTGTGAGTCCCCAAAGAGTGCTTAGGCATTCAAACTCTAACAATTACATTGTTATGGCTGATTTCAATGGTTTTCGTTTTTTTGAGACACCCTGTAGTATAATACGTGGTTCTAGCCAAAAACTACTATCAATTTCACATAATTTTTATATAATTATCATTCTGGTCATTTTCATTAACACAAACCATTGTCGATTTATTCAGCGTGCATTTGGACACGTTGGAAAATATGAAAAAGTAATTTTACTTTTCAATATAAAACTTTTCAGTTTTATTTTGCCACGCTTGATTGGTTCAGCAAATAACAATGAACAATGAATGAAATCAAATAACACTGTCACTGTTCAAGAAACAAAGACAGGCTTTAAGTTGCTGTAATTGTATTCCTTTTGCAACTGCAGTACAGTCGAGAAAATG
>NW_021164322.1:0-28601 GCF_004324835.1 Dendronephthya gigantea | reverse complement strand
CATAGTAATTGCTACAGTGTTGTATTACTGTTCGTGTTCCCACGCGTGGCAACCCGCGCGCAACTGAGGCGAGACAGTCGGCAATTTTTAAATGGAGCAACTGAGTAAAAATCGTATGCTTATACCACAAGAGAAAAGCTAAAAATATTTAGAGGCCTTTTTTTAGTCTATAATAGACTTAATATGGTATACCTCCGTGTATTATTACCCCCATCATGTGTTATTACGTCGAATTTCATGACGTCAAACGCGGAAAGTATAATGTTACACGAAGTTTGATTGGCTCGATAGTTTTGTGGAGCCAATCAAATTTCGTGTAACATCACACTTTTCGCGTTTGACGTCATTATAAGAAACGTCTATTCGACAGTTACTAAGCCTGAATATAACCTAAATAACTAATGCAGATGAAGGGAGATCCATCAAGGAGCATGATTCTGTGGCCTGCAATGCACATTTACCATATTTTATCTCATTTTACATTCAGGCGTGGGATAATCACCTTAAAAGAAATAAATCGATCGTCGTGGATTTATTCCAAGGCCAGGTACTTTTTCCAACTGGCAATACAATTCCTACATCACAAGATGTGCGTTTACACTTGCAATCTGTGACTTTCTTCTTTGATAGACGTGAACGACTAATTAGTTACGAACGCTCTGATTGTAAAAGAGCTCGTATTTAAAATCCATAAATAATTTACTGATTCACAATTATACACAGGAAAAAATCGCAGCAAAAATTGCAAGTGTGAACGGACCTATTTAGATTGAGACTGCGTGTTACAGGCAACGTAATTCCATAAAAGTTTGCAATTTAACGCTAGGAAGCTGCTTTAGCTGGGGGCCGGTTGAATCAAGCCCGTTTAGCTTATACGGTGGATAAGTTCAAAATAGAAAGCAAGTCTGCCGTTTTATTCAACAAACGAACTAAATGTTTTTAAACCTTAATACAAAGATATTGTTTACAACTACATATTCAGTGCATAATATTCAAGTTGACTCATTCAAGAGAGATGTAGGAGTGTTATTTAATTTTGACTTATCCACCGTTTAAGCTAAACGGGCTTGATACAACCGGCCCCTCTTTTCTAACTTATTTTTTCTTGGGTTTTCTTGTAGTTAAAAAGTTGTGTACGATGTTTACAATGCAGTCACATCAGCGTTCGTTTTGATCCATACACCTTCTTGTCCCTGCCGATTCCTATGGATAACTCTATCTATGTCGAATGTATTGGTGAGTGGTTGAAATATATTGAAACATAAGGCCTGTTCACACTTGAAATTTTTGCTGCGATTTTATGTGCGAACGTCTTCTTTTGATAGATGTGAACGAGTGAATTAGTTACTGATGTTCAAATAGGAGCTCGTACACACCAGAGCATTTGTAACTTATTACGTGTTCACATCTATCAAAAGAAGAAAATCGCAAGTGTAAACGGCCTGTTCCCATGATCCAATTTTGTTGGAAGCAATTTACTTCTGTTGGTGTGTTTCGTGTGGCAGTCTAGAACACAACGATGCGAATAGAACAAATATAAGATTATTGTCTTCTTTTTTTATAGTTGTCACTCTCGATGGTTCTGTTCCGATTAAATATGGTTTACTGTTAAACACAGACGACAACTACAAGATGTTAAAAAAACAGCTGGCGAAACTTTGTTCTTTAACTCCCAGTCAACTTTTAATGGCTGAGCTACTTGGTGCATCTATTAAGGTAAAAAGGAAGCACAAGGTGTCCCCTTAGCGAAACCACTCTATTATTGTTTTATTTTACCATAAACTTTGCTTTTCTTCGCTAAAATATTTTCCGCAAAAATATGTCATTGATCACGGAACTTGTAGCGATCGCTAATATTTTATAAATTATTCAATCGTGTCGTAAATACACGATTGTTTTAACAAATTTTCTGTGTCTTTTGCATGCAGGGTCAACCTTTGGATAGTCAAAAAGTTCGTTCAAGCCTATCAGGGATCTTGTACGCATTCGAGATTCCTACCCCACCGGTAGTTGTGGAGAATTCGCCTCCGAACATAGCACTTGTATCCTCTGGTGAAGCTTCCGAAAATTTAAGTACAGAGGGTTGCATATCCGGCCATAACGACAACGATGGATGTGACACGAACTCCTCTGACACGAAACGCTCTGAAAGTCACCCTTGTGATACTCGTCGCGCTGAACTCGTACGAAGTCCTAGTCGGAGTAGCAGCGAGAGAAGCTATAGTGGGACGCTAAAACTACCCTGTCTTAGTCGACAAACCTCGGACGACGATGAAGACACTATAGAAGTCGGTTCCGAAGTGTCTAAGAGAAACAACGTAGGATTATTAAAACAATTAAGTCCCAGGTTTATGCGGAAACTCACCGGTAAGAAATCGGCGAACCATTGGAATACGACAGAAGCCGGGAATACGACGGTGGAGTTGTCTTCCTACTCTGGTCAACCGTCTGCCAGTGTTCAATCAACTCCTGGTCACTCGCGAAATACAAGCATTTCATCGGCGAATTCCGGAAATTCAGTGCATACTGGAATACATTTGGCTGGCCAGACTTGCGGATATTTGATAGGACTTCATCGAAAACTGGTAAATACAACAATATATACTAGTTTTGTTTGCGTATACTGCATTAATCCTACGAGTCAGTAAACCAGATGTTCAGCTTTACATTTGGCAACGCTTACGTTTACGGCTTCCGCTATACAGCCACTAGATTGGTCATCGCGGTGCAAAACGCACGTTGTATGCATACGCCACCAGCCCGCGCTGGGCTGATGAAGTGATGAACCTCGGCTCCCACTAAAAAACGCATGTTTATACTTCCAAGAATTTCGGAAGTATTTACGAAACCATTTCAAAAATACACATGTTTGTTTTTAGATGAGGATGGATGTTTATTTCATAGCACCTCAAAAGAATCGTCCAAGTTTGTTTGGTTGTCCCCTCATCATTCCTTGTATTCCAGGCACTAAGAACAGCGAGTTATATTTAAGTGTTTGGCAGCAAATATCACGGTTCGTTAGTGTCCCATCGCCTGGAGATGAACTATCGTCTAACAGGTATGTTTATACGTCCCACGAGAAAACAGTGGTGGTCTCGCGAGTTTTACTCATGTTTTTAAACCTTTTTCTTTTCCTTCTCCTAACCGCGAGTTTTACTCATGTTTTTAAACCTGTTTCTACTCCTTCTCCTAACCGCGAGTTTTACTCGTGTTTTTAAACCTGTTTCTACTCCTTCTCCTACCGCGAGTTTTACTCGTGTTTTCAAACCTGTTTCTACTCCTTCTCCTAACCGCGAGTTTTACTCGCGTTTTTAAACCTGTTTCTACTCCTTCTTCTATATAATAATGCGTTGTTTATTTGTTTGTATTCTCTATGAATCTTTTCATACACATCATTGTATTCGTAGGCAGAATGGATATCCTTTCGAGTTGAAGGTCGTCACTGAAAGTGGTCTTTCGTGCGCTTTGTGCCCTTGGTTTAAGTAAGTATATTTCAACGAAGGATTAATATAGGATATATTATGTATTTCTTTCCAAAAGTTCTTAGTCTCTCTCATTTGTCATTTCTATCCCCCTTTGAGGACATTCATATGCAAATAAGTTGTGGAAACTCTGCTGCAGTGTGGGTAAATCACCGAAATTGGTTTTCGTCAGTAATATATGCTTTGTGTAAATGTTTAGGTTCTGTCGCGGTTGTACTATAGAATGCAATGATGAACAGTTTAACTGCAATTGTCAATATCTTGCCATTGAGTGGGAGCCCACCACGTTACATTTAAGATATCAGTCATCGCAAGAAAAGGTAAGAATGTAAATACGCTGAATGCATTTCTGAAACAGTCGCTGTTTGTAGCAAATTATATTTAAATCCTCTGATGCCGAATCGATTTCCTTGAAGCGACCAGGGAGCTCTATATATGTATGGTGTAGTAACTTCGCTCATTTGGCTAATGTTCAAGTGAAGCCAAAGATGGCGGAAACTGAAGGAGCTATTGGAGGACACCCCAGACTTCCTACGTGCGCGGCCAAACTGAATTTATGTTTTTTTGGCTATTTTCTGATATTTTTGAGTGGGAAATAGTAGAATTTTTAATTAATGTTAAATGCTGACGCTCTGTGCTATAGGACATTTTTAAGTTTTACTTAAATTTGTCAAGAAAGAAGCAATATCTCAAGAGAAGTGAGTGTGGGTTGTTCACGTTCTTGCAAATAACAGAATACACGCAAAAAATACAAATAAAATGTCACCTTATCTCAGTTTCAAGAGAAAAGATATGTACTAAGCTATCTTATATAAAAATATAACTTGGAAGGAAATTATCCGAAACATACAATGATCCTGGGTCCATGCTTTCATTGGTCATATCATAGTCTAATGGTGGCTTCAAATTAGTTGAACATATATGCTGAACAGCTTTAAATTGTGTATTTCTGTCTGATGAGTTTGTATATGATAGGTACTTATATCACAGATTGTGACACCAATCGACTCAAAGGTTTCATTTTGAATTCAATTTCGAATTTATAATTCTCTCAGGTGTTCACGGAACACGCAAGTGTCGAGCAAAGTCGTCGTCTTCAGACGGAACCCATCGACCTTTATGAATGTTTTAAAGCGTTCACAAAAGAGGAAGAATTAGGAGAAGATGAATTGTGGTAGGTAGTAATGCATAAGGAAAACTACTGAAGATCTTGTGAATAGAACCATTTCATATATGGGGATAGATTTATCTCAGTTGGCGAGAAAATATTTTTCGAGCAGCCATGGAAATAATTTTTTCTTTCTACTATAACTAGGTTTTGAGTAGTTATCTCGAAAATACAAAGCCAATTCTGCCATTATAGTTAAAAATTAACTGGTCGAAAAAAACGATCAGGTTGATGCAATATTGATAATAATGGGATGAAACAATGTTGTGCTGCCCACATTCTTCAAGGTTGTGATCGACATTGAACAATATTGCTACACCCTGTTCACTTTGTCCACAATATTGTTTAATGTTGTAAGCAATATTGTCAGCACAACATTGCTCCATGCTGTTAAACCGCAGGATCAGAGTTTTTAGCCATGTGCTAACCGGCCCCTAATATCTACCTAATATCTACCTAATATCTACAAATGATTCATTATCTCTTGTATACCTATAGGTATTGTTCCAAATGTAAGAAACATCAATTAGCAAGTAAAAAGTTGGATATCTGGAGCTTACCTCCGATATTGGTATGAAATATTCTAACAGAGTCTATAGTCTGATGTTAGATAAACTTCTCAAAATTAACTAGTTTTGGTGTAACGACTTTCTTCGCCCTACCTCATTTTGACAAAGTGTCTCCAAGATGTGTTATTTCTGCTGAATAGTCCAGCCATGTACAAGCATCATCGCATGATTATTATTTGTTTATTATAAGCATTGATAATATAGTAAAAATTTTGAAGCTCTTCATCGAGATCTTTTGGACATAATTTTCAATGCAAACACGGTTGTTTCTTATCCTGCCAAACTTTTTAAGTTGGACACAAATACCTTTCCACTATTTGAAATAACTGTTCTCCTCTCAACCAATGAGCGTCGAGTAATTCTTCAAGCTTATATAATAAGCTATGGATCGCCCTTGTGAAAATATCTCAAACCATTGTTAACACTATTCTGTATTTCTCCCACTTCAAGATAATACACTTGAAACGATTTCAATTTATGAACGGACGGTGGGTGAAGTCGAACAAAATCGTAAATTTTCCAATGGAGACATTTGATCCATCGGAATTCGTCGTAAAACGGACAACGACGAGTAATGTGTGCGAGGATAGTACATTTGTAAGAACAGTGAACGTTCAAACAGCAGCCGAAGAAATCTTGGAGCATGGTAAAGAATCTGGATGTCCAGTGGTTCTTGAAACAGATTGCGACAAGGTACGAATTCGTCTCATCATTTATTTTCAATTTCCCACGTGCAGGAACTTTTACTACTGCATGCAAACTATTTCACGAGAGTCCTGTTTTGTTTAAAAAGTTCTTTTGAGAACTCTGAACTCTAAACCATACCTATCTGCGTATTCTCTCTAGAATCATTTAATCTCAGAACGGCAGCACAAAGAATCCAGTGATTCAGGCTTGTCGTCGAATTCTTCGGGTTATTCCAGTAACGAGTCGTGTGTTGTAACCGGGGGTATTCCTGATATCAATGAAGATTCTGACTGCTCATCGCAATCAGCCACGGAGAAATACTCTGAAAGACATTTAAAGGAGGGCAAACATCCTTGCTGTGCAGAAAAACATTCCGTTGATGGAAACTCTGACAAAGTCCGCGCGCTTGATAAAACTTCGAGTGAAACAAGAGGGAAGAACGGTTCGAGTGAAGACTGTAAGAAAGATAATCATTATGACCAGGCACCTGTAAAGACTGATTTCGATGACACGTCCAGTTGTTCATCCTCAAGTAAGACAAGTGATGTCAACTGTGTCGCAATAAATAGTGTAGATACTTTTGACGTGGAATCTTCTGGTATTGCCGAAAAGAACGTGAAAGGCGATAATGAAAACGATACGTCACGAATGTTGTACAATTTATATACCATATCTGTAAGTACATGAACTTTCTTTATATTCCGAATAAGAGCATGCATGGGGCTTGAACAAAAAGATCATCAACCCCTAAAACCTCCAGATTTTTCTGTATTTTTTAACAAAGAGAAACTTAAGTGATATTTTATAGTTTTGTTGATGCAATGTGCAGGATTGGTTAGGGGGTGAGGGAGAATTAAATGATCAAACGGAGTCCTTTGCCGAACACACCCCAAGACATTTGGAAATTGATTGAATACCCTTTACGTAACGTCTTTGAAATCTCATTCTAAGTTGTGAAAGATGCTTGTTTTCGTTTGAAATAGGAGCGTTATCAAATATATAAGGTCATCACCAATTGCACTCCTTAATCAAACGTTGTTCTGTTGAATTCAATGACGAGTTCATCTCCCTCTTGGAATATTTGAAATTTTGGGTTTGAAACATTTCCTTTACTTTTTTCTAAAGCTGTGGCCTCTAAAATATTCAAGTTCTCTACCTAAAAATATGTCCAACTATTCTTTTTAGAGTCACACAGGCGTGATGGGAGGTGGTCATTATGTTTCTTTTCGAAAAATCCGAACTCGAAGTGGTATTGTTTTAATGACAGCAGTTGCAAGGTTAGTACACCTAATAAGCAGTTGATTTTAATAGAGACGATAGAATATGTTTGTAAGAGTAGTATCCTTACTGAATTAATAGAATACATGGATGTTGTTCTTTCCCATGGGGTATTTGCATACATGCTATGTTATGATAATAGTGCTCTATAATAGTGTGTTTCTCTAGTAATCCAAATGGAAATCAGTGTAGAAAACCAAAATCTTTAAAGAAGTAAAGGTTTCATTTTGTCCCTTTATTTTTCTACTTTGTTATGTCACCATTTACGTGAACGGTTCTGTTAAATCATTTTTGCTAAACCAGCGTTAATTTAACTTTCAACTAGGGCCAAAACCCAATAATAATGCGTTAAATTTTGGCCGCAAACCTACTTGATTGGTTTTATTGCGAATGGCATAAAAACAATAATTCAGTTCCTGACAACTTGTTGATCTGCGGTACTTATGTTCCAATGACTAATTCGTGTGGATATTTTTCAGGAGACCAGCCCAGATCGGGTCGAAAAGGAATCGCCATATTTGTTATTTTACGAGCGTGTTGGTATGGACCATAAAAACTTTCAACCCGACATTCACGACCGCAATCCAGATTGCTCAAATGACGAGGATGAGATTGATAATGAAATAAAGAAAGCATGTGTACTTCAGTAAATAATTAAATAATGTATTTCGTTCGTGTAATATATGAATGCTTGTTCGATATGAAAGATCGTGTAGAATTACGTGGACCAAGGGTTACTTGAATACATAAATCTTGACGCCAGGATGTTGAACAATTGTAAATGTTGTAAATCGTGTTGATGTTCCGCTCGTGCTGAATTGGTTTGCCCTACCCGCTGATGACAATTCTCTTTGAGAATCTAAATATAACTATTGAAATTTGCATTGAGGTTTAGTCCAAGTTTTTAGACTGTCCATCGTTCGATGAAGATCATGGTGGAATGAAATGAATACAACATCGTTTTTGGACTAGGCTGAGTTTTACGATCGAACGAAATTTTTCGCATGGTTTTCTTTTCAATTGTGAGAATTCGAATTTGAGGCCCCTCTCCCTCGCTCATTTTAATCAGGGAGTAAGTTAGTTGCACGGAGTGTAGTGGCAAATTTTTTTTGCGCTGCATAACTGGATATGAACCGCTGGTTGCATATAGATGGTTTACTTGCCTCCAAATATGGTTCCAGACTTTTTTTCTTTTACGCGGAGTAACGGTTGATTTTATTAAGAATGATTTATCACCGCCCTATTTTATCTTATACTAATTATAATATTTTTATATCCACTGAAATATTGAATTCATTGTAAGGCAAAAGCAACATACAACCACTATACAGGGTGTCTCAAAAAAAACGCAACCACTTAAATATGCAAAAATATTAATATTGTTCGGGTTTGCACCATAGTTCAGCTAAAATGACTTTTAGCATTGTAAATGAAGGATTAAGAGCCATTTTCAATTCCCAGAGGTGTGTCTCTATTGCGCTTTAGAGCTGTATTAATGTTCTGCATATTTAAGTTTTGCGTTTTTTTTGAGACACCCTGTATTTTCTTACAAAGCTTCAATTACTTACAATTGTATGATTATTGCACCAACATACGTTTGTTGGTATATACTGCAAAACATATCATTCGGTCTGTGAACCCAGGTTGATGTAGTGGTATCTGCCGTGCAAAATTACGAAACTATTATACTTCAATTAGACTAAAAATTATTAGGTTTCCCAGCGTTTCCCATCCCAACGTGTCTGTTTAAGTAGCTTTAGCGAATCCGACTCGGTCCGCCTCCATGTCAAACTCGGTATAATAGGGACCAATAAAGACATCCCCTAAGATCCAAATCGGTCCCATAGGTGGTGGAACATCAAGGCCCATGAATCCGCTGAGACATTCAGTTTGCCCAAGAATAGTTTCCTAAAAGCAAAATTGCCATTAGTCAAAACACATATATACGTTAAAAACGGATTGAAATTGTTATTTTATTTGGGGGTCAATCTTCACTTTTATGAAAAGAACGACTGTTGGGCGGTGAGCCTCCCCATGCAGTCAAACAGCAGCTATATGTAAGCATAGGCACCCTTGCCAACGCGGTTACGTCATATTATCTATATACATAAGAGTATGATGTAACTGCATTGACCGGGCTGCCTATGATTTAAGTAGTTGCTCTCGCGGACGAGAATAAGCAACATCCAGTCCAAACGCCCTTGATTGCCTAATCTATGCATTTTTTGTCTGTACGAGACCATTTTCTGTCTGTACGAAGCCCCAATAAATAATAGTGCATGCGCGACCAAGCACTGAAAATGGGAAGCAACCCAATCGCGCTATGCAGCAAACACTGATACATACCTTGATTACGTACTGTGATCCAGTTAGCTTGAAACTCTTACCACCAAGATTGATTGATACGTCTGGCAGTGAGTCGATTTTCGAACAATCAATGATGTACTATAATAGAAAATACAATCAATGATGTACTATAATAGAAAATACAATCAATGATGTACTATAATAGAAAATATACATCCATACTAAATATGAATCATATATACAACATGTTCAGATAGAGCATCTTTATATAAAAAAGAAATCCGTCAGGCAGAACTATGAATAAACATGCTCATTTTTCCTCTGAAGTACTGGGGTCTATCGAAACACCCTGTAGATGAAAATTTATAAACCATACCGCTCCACCAATTGGTGCAGGAATGGCACCAATTTTTGCGTTCAATTCCTTTATTTCTTGGGATGGCCCAGCAATCAAGGACGTGCCTGTATCAGCAATAGCCTGGCAGCCACCCTTACAGAATTCACCACCAGAACCACCAACAAGATTTAAAGAATCCATCTTGAACTGCCAATATCCCTTTTTGGTAACAGGAACATAAGTGAACTCCCCGCTGTAGTGTGCAGGATCACTGCCGCCTAACAGCAGCTCCCCGCCTGGAGACTGACCTTCTTTTCTAAATAAAAACAGAATCATATCTGTGCAGGTCATTTCATGAAAGTTTCCTAGTGATCGACGTGACACGTGAGAATTTAGGCTGACCGCTAGAAAGCATATTTCGGAAATAAACTGTCCTATTATATGGCAAGTTTCACCTCCAGAAAAATATAACTCAGTGATTGGCTGAGAAGAATTTCCAGTGGTCCATTGCTTTCCCGTACTGGACCGAAACTTTCCCATATTGGACCGGCGTTAACCGCGATTCATTACAAGATGAAAAACAAAGAAATTCTGAATGAAAAAGGCACAAGTAAATGCTCAGGGGCCGGTTGTATAAGCCCGTTTAGCTTAAATGGTGGATAAGTTCAAAACAGAAAGCAAGTCTGTGGTTTTATTTAACAGGCAAACTAAATGTTTTTTACCTTAATACAAAGATACTGTTTAAAACTACATATTCAGTGCATAATATTCACATTGACTCATTCAAGAGAGTTGTAAGAGTGTTATTTGATTTTGACTTATCCACCGTTTAAGCTAAACGGGCTTTATACAACCAGCCCCAGAAATTTAACTGCTTTTGAAATTAATAAGACGTCTCCAGACAGTCTAGGTAAAGTAAATAATTCAATTTTTTGTTTTTATCAAATGCGTACCAGGCTACTAGTACGAATTCATGCATTTCTTGTTTGTTTTAAGTTCAAATACATGCCCTATGCCATATAATAAACTTTTTATTAACCTCGCTTGCTCGGTCTTTACCATTGAACTAAATGTCTTTACCGAGAAATTAAATTCAGATTTTTGGCACGGCACCGTAATAGGAGTCTGTACGAATTCCATTTGTTCGGCTTTAGTACAGGTAGCCTGAGCTCAAGTAAATTTGTAAAACAGGGCTATCTATCCCCCCTCTCTAGTCTCTAGGTACAATACCGCTATCTATCCCCCCCTCTCTAGTCTCTAGGTACAATACCTATCTTTTCAAAAAAATGAAACAAATGTGTGAATTCGCGAGAGAATTGTAACAGCTTAAACGTTGTTCAACCTTTAATTCAAAAATAAGTTAAAAACTTGAAGGCCCTTGTAAAGTCCGCGCGCGGCAGAAACCTTTGTGGCAGAAGGTCGAGTAAAACAGCTTGTAAAGTTTCATTCCAATAAAGCTACCAATAATTAAGTACAAACTGTCAAGGGTGGAAAGGTGGAAGTCAGGTTCGTATATCTATTGCATTGCTTTTGAATGATGTGGATTAACTATGCATGCACATAACAAAACACAAACCTGTTGAGGTAAAATGAAAATACAGCCTTCTTAACGAGTTTCTGAGCAACCATATCAGTAAACACAGTAGGAACTTGGTCGACGGATATGGTGTTATAACCCATGCCAAGAATCCCATCAAATCTAGCAGCAACAAAAGCCATACCAGGTTCAGATATAGCTTCAGCAAATGTCTGATTTTCCACTTTCATTGATCCGACCTTAAAAAATTCAAAACAATTTTTGTGGTTCCAAATACGGACTAGAATAATGTACAAGATTTTTCGCTGGATTTTCCTATAAATTGTGACCGGTATGGAGGGAAATGCGCTACGGTCCATGAAAAGAAAATCAAGCGGAAAATGTGAGGTGAACAATCGAAAACTGATTTTACTGATTTTACAATCGAAAGCGGAGATAAAAGTTGATCGTTCACTTAGATCGGAGATATCTGCGTCGTTATTTCGAGCCCAGCTGTACGTATGCATGTATGTTTTACATTACTCACCTCTACGACATCTGTACTAAGAAATCCAGTCAAGCTTCCGGAACCATAATGAATTGAAAAGTTCTTACCATTCGCCTTGTAGGTGCTCGATTTTGAACTGTCATACTTGTTGTGAAGCACTGGAGGACAATGAAATATGATTGATTGAAATGTGTTAAAGGGAGCCCACTTTACCTGTGCCGCACCAATAAATTGAGTATAGTGTAAACGGGGCTGATATAATATATATAGCCAGCCTCACGAGGACGAATATGCCACCATTTTTCGGGTACCGTACTTTTTTTTTAAAACCACAAGCGTGAGACATAACGGCCACAGTCTTTAATTTTAGGCTGGAGTTACAGTATTCTTAAAATGGTCTGTTGATTCTAAAAAAACTGATTTTCATGTTGTCATAACTTTTTAAACACGTTTGAAAAAATTGAAAGTCCCCAAAAACGTCATCGTGAGAAAGGCTAGTTGCAATGTAATTCTACTTTTGATAGATGTTAATTTGCCAACTACGTTTGTGTTTATACATCTATTCCATGGACGTTTCTTACACTTACATTTTAAAGATTCTTCACTAATTAACATCTCCTCAACGTAGAATTGCATTGCAAGTTACAAGAAAAATTGCCCTGTGTAACAGCGCCTAAATTGGGGTTCGATTTACTCCAAAATACCACCATACATTTAAGATATAATAATATTTTGAACACAATGCAGACTTATGAGGAAGTTATATTTAGAAATAAACTGAAGACAAAAATCTAGAATACGTACAACAGGCAATATTGGTCAATTTGCACTTTTTAGAAGGCACCCAGAGATTAGACGATCCTGTATCGAAGACGACATTAAAGTCTTGTGGTGGAGTTCCAATTGTGATTGGTCCGTAGTACTGAGCATCCATGTAATTGTTAAGCTGTTCCTCAGGTCCGGCACGACTGTTAATGTGGTATTTTGAATTCATAGATTTTTCGCTTACATCTTTTTCCGACAAATTTATTTCCTTTAATTGTGAGCGAATTGTGCGGAATTTGGTGAGAGGTATCCTACAAATGATTAATAACACATGATTAATGCTTAATTACGTTCGTGTCCTATCCTTAACCTTTAATTCTACCCAAACGGACCTCAACCGTCAGCCCCATAACCCGGCCCCGGTCATATGCCCTTTTGGCATAGTCGCCATTTTGAACCCAATATTCGAAAAAAATGACGTATCCCCAACCCGTAAAATTACGTAATTTGAAATTTTGTGATTTCAAAACATTTAAGACCGGGTATAGTCGGTTTGTCACCACGGGTGGCCCTTCGATTAATTACTTACTAGACATAGATACTTAGCTAAATGTTTACACAATACTCAGATCTAAAGAAACAACATTATCCATCTAATCCTCGATTGCGCAAGCGCATTTGCGTTGATTCCTCAACAATTAATGCGACGTAACAACCCTAACTAGTTGGCGAGTCGACAAATTTTTTCCTCAGCCGGCATAACTGGGAACCGGAACAAACATTCTAATTTTCTTGCCACTGTGAGCAGAATCATTTTAGCACAAATCAAGTCAAGCTTAGGTGAGAAAGCCTGGCTAGCAAGGTTGGAGCGTCAGCTTAGGTACAATAGAAAGGCCTGCCTTGCGAGTTTGAAATCAAATAAGAACAAGTGAAAGACTCGAATGTAAAATATCTGATTCCATTGCCCATCGCTATAAATTTATCGCTATTAATAGCTCCCCTTGCAAAAAGAATTTCAATATCATTCAGTATTTTGTGCTTGGGATTTTAAGATTTAGAAAATGCTTGGTGAAATATGAGTACCTTGGTTTGTCGTATTGGTCGCATTGGGCAATAGTCGGCAAACTACGCTATTACTCAACAAAATTTTATTTGCCGCCCCTCACTAGAGCTTGTCACGAGTTCACGCATGAGGCATCTGTACACATAACTTGATCTTCAGTATTGAAAACTGTGAACATGATTGCACAGCCACTGGTCAGCATTTTATACAATGTAGTGCAGACTGCAAACTTAACCGCACACAATTTTACAATTATACAAAGATCAACGCTGTATAAATTGCCTTTATATACACCACCATAGACCGCATGAAACATTTAATTCAGCTGGCAAGTATTTTGCTAGCCCAATGCTGTCCCAAATGAACTACTAGGTCAAGACAGTTTGAGTAAGTCTAGTCTAGTCCCTTCCAAATCTGTGAGTATTAAAGTGTTAATAATATATTTTGTGGCCTATGTCCATGAAATCAATTTGCTAAAGTAAAGCAACCTCAAAGGGCAGGTACAATTTAATTTTAGGTTCAATTTATTTTTGGGTTCAAACCCTCCTTTATGTCTGATATTTATAATTTTATATTGCTCAATCAGTAATATTTGAAATGAAATCTATTTACATTTTCAAACCATTTTCTTAAGTAAACTGTACAACATTCTTTTATACTAATCAATACCTCATTTATTCTCTTATTAATTTGAATGTTTAACAAAGAACCCTAAATTTAACTCATGCTGTTCAAATTGGCATTTTTATAATAATAATATAATTTTATTAAATTTATTTCTCTTTTTTCATTAAAAATTCCCTTGTCTGCATATTTACTAATTAAACAATGATTCTGTCATTAGACAGAAGTTGCATCATAATTAGACAGAAGTCATGTGAGATTCTAGAACTGTAGTAATTTGCATGGAGGTTATTTCACTTGCCAGCTGATTCAATGAACAGCCAATATATATTCATTTTTACAAATTTTATCTGTACATAGAATGAAACAGAAGTGAAAACTACTTTCAGAGAAAGATTATCAAATTGTAATTGCCTGTTCCTAAATACGAATGTGGTTAGAATGAGTTTAGGTTTAATTTCAGGCATAATTTAAGGTTCATGACCTGCTACAAGTGCCGAAGTGGCTAAGTTAGTTAAACTTGTTAGAATATGTCTTGTGACTGTTATTTTGCTAAAACTTGCTTTTGGCTTGCTCTGAAAAAAGTAGGGTTTACTGTGCTGATTTGTAACTGCAAAGCTCTCAATCTGATGATGCATTGAAACTTGTAGTTTAACTATATAACCCGATAGAATCTAACCTATAGAATTTAGTATTATGTTAAAGATCTATAAGTGGATCAATTAGATCTAAAGAGGATCAGTGTATATTCTTGTTCTGAGATAGTTCATAAACAATATATACTATACATAGCATTAACTCTTAGGAGTTGGATTGGGCAGGTATTCCACATTATCGCTCCGAATCTTATTATGGTTGTCTTAGATATTCCTAAAAGTTGATGCTCAAGATTTTGCAGCTACATTGTTTCCTAAAGGTGCTTTGGGCTGTTGCAACTAACAAGGCAGCTTGCCAACTGCTCTTTCAGTGTCTTCCCATATTTTGACAAGACTGCAGGCAACTGCTTTTATTTATTCAACAAATATTCCACAAAACAGTTTTCAGGACACATAAAATTATTTCAGATATAAATGGGGATACATTGATCTGTTTGTGTACTGGGAAACTGTCAGTCATTTAGTATTTTGTTGAATATGCCGACAAAAACCGGTGAGTCACTTCAACTAAAAAATGCATATCTCGCCTTATATTAAACCGTTTATTCATGGGTACGCGATTGTCGAGTGCTAAACTTCATATTTTTTGGTTGAAGAAGTGCACACTTGCTTAGGAAAAGTCAATACTGATGAAGTATAATCGAAATTTTCATGAATGAATTCAATTTATCAGACAATAGTCACAATTAAATACTTCGTGCATTTCAACAATTTTATATATACATACCTATATAGTTGTGTAGAACTTGCAAAGACCGCAGCCACAATAAGCAGAAAAATGCTTCGATACATCACTGCAATAAAACAGCTCTACTTTCTGTATTAGGAGATAAAAATTTCAGCCACACGCCTTCCCAACGCAGCAAACGAGTGTTTTTTAAATTTTTAATTCAGCAATCAGCATGTTCAAGCACAGGTCATGTCACAAGCAAGTCACAAGACCCTTGCGTAACCCTTGCGTCATTTCCGTCATTTCACACGGAAGACCTGGGAACGAGATTGTGGGAATTGTTGATTGTGGGGAGTGATTGCGCTAACATACCTATATTATAAGATCTAATCTGATCTACACACTTAAAAATTGATCAGGTTGATCTGTCATGCATCGAATTGAAGTTCATGAGTTCACGGCAACCAGGCCATATAATCCATCGTAATTATCGCTACTCTGGTTTAAAAAAACGAAAGTAATCACCACACAAAGATTAACTTTCACGACTAGTACTTGCCTCTCGTTAGGGCATCTTGGATTTTTGAGCCCGTAGCTTCGTAACCTGGCCGTGGTTAAGCTTGTTGGTTTTTGAACAAATTTTGTCTGAAATAATATCTGATTAGATCAGTGCTGGATCACTGACCCTAATCACTGACCTATATATATTACACGCGTAAAAATCAGCAACTGAAATCAATATTGGGTTTCGGCACAGATTTACTTACCATATACGCGCTGTTCCAGTTATCAAGACTGCGATGCAAGTGGTAGATGATTCCATCAGCCTGAAGCTCCTGCCATCGCTTCTAGCCAACCGTAGTGCTTCCATCCATGAGAGGAAGTTACTGTAACTGGCTCACTGCCGACGAGAATGCATGGGAGGTCTTGGAATTCCTATCTTCTCCGAGCTGTGCGATGAAGAAAATGAGACTCAAAGACCATCTGTCAAGATCATCCATCAGAATGATGACGTTCCAGCAAATGAAAATGGAGCATCCATCTACGATTTGCGCCGTGAGATAATTAATCATCGACATGCCCAAAACATGCTGGTGTTGCAGAACTTGAGATCAAGTATGAGTGAAGAGCAAATTCGAGCAAATGATCTCGCCCTGTTGAAGGGATCCTAAGCTTAGTTGACAGCACTGCCACTTGCTAATGAAGGGTATGTCCTCACGAAACGAGAGTTCTTTGACGCAATCTATAGCCCCATTTACACTACACTCGATTTATTGCCACGGCACGACTAAAATGGGTACCCGTGCCCACTTCATCCGTGCCCGGCCTTTGTTTTGGTACCCTGAGCACTAGTAAAATTGGGCACGGGTACCCATTTTAGCCGTGCCGTGCCAATAAATCGAGTGTAGTGTAAATGGGGCTTATATGCGTTATCGGTGGCCATTGAAGCGCCTTCCATCCTTCTGCGCTTGTGGAAAATCTTTCACCGTGGACCATGCCTTGTCGTGCCTGAAAGGAGGTTTTATTCATCGACGACATGACGAAATCATGGCCTATGACGTTTCTACTGAACCTGCTCTTGCTCCTTTAACTGGCGAAGTACTTCCATCCAGTGCTAATTCCGCCGACGACGCCAGAGTGGACATAGGCGAGAGCTAGGTCTCTGGCAAAGATGTGAAAAAGCATTTTTTGATGTCAGGGTGTTTAATCCTGACGCTTCGACACATCGACGCCAGACTCTTACCAGCTCGTTTAATGCCAACGAACGTGAGAAGAAACGTCAGTATAATCGAAGAATTGTTGAAGTTGGCATGGCTCCTTCACTCCAGTCGTTTTTAGTGCCTATCTGGTGGATGTGGAAGGGAGACTTCTCACTTCCTTTCGTTCCTAGCAGGCAAACTGGCTGAGAAAAGAACTTTGCTGTCGGAAAACACACGGTAGCCAGAGCCCAATGATAACCGATCACCGAAAGCTCCATTGAAACAACAGCCGAAACTCGAAAGAAGAAATCCTAAAGTCCAGAACACGGCTGTTAATACAGAACACATAGAACGATACCTTGTGGGAAATATTAAATCATGACATATTAACTTTGAAATGAAATAGTCATTCCTAAGCCGACAAAGAAAAGGCTTATCTAACATATTAATTTTTGTGCGACACCCAACCCCATGCAAAGCTTTGTTCCCAGGAACATTCCGGTAGGTATTGATAACGTCAAAACTCCAGACGTAATTGAAGAGATATACCAGTCTGATTTCAAACTAGGAAGTATAGCGGATAGTCAACCTCGTACCCAGGGTCTCGTACCCAGGGTACTCGTGGGGGGGGGAGTAGTTCCCAGGCCTAAGGCCATTGATAAAAGGGAAAGCAATTCAAACACTTTCCATTGAAGAAGTCTCAATCCTATATCATCAAGAATCTCCTCGATTAGGTGAGATTTGAAACAATCATCGTTGAAATCTGTTTCTTCCTCGTCGGCATCCGAAATGACGCCCCATAGCCATTTGGTGGTTTAAACTTTAAACAGTATGGGAAAATAATTATATTGTTGCCGTCACTTCGCATATACATATACTTGTACTGACCACAATTATAATGGTCATGATATGAATAAAGACGTACACGCTTGACCAGTGAAGCCTAGTTTACAGAATTCGAGAATTCTTTGTAATTGCAATAGCTTACAATAGAAATCTGTCGGGCAGAACTGAATATATGAATATTCACATCCCCAATTATCGTTCTACAGGGTGTCCCAAAAAAACGAAAACTATTGAAATCACCCATAACAATGCCATTGTTAGAGTTTGAATGCCTAAACACTCTGTTGGGCCCACAAGTGTATCAATCGGGGTTGCCATAAGCATTTTTATGCATGCATATGATGCAGTCAAATTTGCTTGTTCGCAAAAATGATATTTATTAACAATATTTACAATTTACAAATATGGATAACATTATTTAAATGCGTATCTCAAGGACAATGATCCACTAACTCTCCTGCCGAAGGCCCTCAGGTCGAAACGTCGAGAATTGCTTTGTCTATTTAGGCAGTTGTTATACCACATTTGATGCTAAGTTGTTTGAAGACGCTGCCACGCTGCTCCTTGGTTGTTTTGTTGGTTGGTTGGTTTGGTTGTATATTATTTTGATATGTTTTGTTAAGACAAAGTCGCTGTCTTTCAAATATAACAGCGAAGAATATTTTTAGTATTGACACTGTTTTGAAGAAGGTCTTTTATTTTCACTGAATGAATTCGATTTAGTGTTCGTATTTAAAGGCGTGATCTTTAAGACGTCTTTCTCTGATTTGGTATAGGAATTCTTGGCATTTCTACTTGATGGTTTGCATGAAGATCTTAACAGGTAAACTTTATTTCGATGGTGCTGCCCTGAGCATGGCCAACCTGTCAAGTTATGAAAAATCAGCTTAACACACACAATTATCAGACTGAGAGGAAAATTTTTAAGGTTCCTATGTTTTAATTTTTTGTTATTAGAGTTCATAGCAAGCCTTATGTTGAATTGAAAGATAGTGATGGCCGACCTGATAAAGAGGTTGCAAAGGAGGTGTGTTTTAATATGCTTCACGGAGAATTTCATTTTATCTTTAGCACAATTCTCAGGGTTTAATAACCTTTCAAACTATCCTTATTATAATTGAAATGTAGAACGTTCTCTGGTTGAAATATTTCAACCAGAGAACGTTCTATATTTCAATTAATATTTCAACCAGAGAACGTTCTATATTTCAATTATGTTTAATATTTCAATTATGTTTCTATCCTTATTATCACGATGATCCTGGGGGTAATTTATGGGCGGCCGTTACCACCAAAAATGTTACACGTGTGAAATGAATGGACATAAACAGAAATCATTCATAACAAACACGAATGATTCAATGTGTTTAGAAATGCTTGAACATATTGTAGTAATATGACTGGACAAAACAAGAAATGACTCGTTCAAAGTTGAAACGATTCACTTCACTGTGTATTAATTCGGCTATTATTGAACTGATTCGTATGGACCAAGTGAAATGACTTGATGTATTTTGCAGTGACGCAACAAGTCGTATAAGAGTGACCCAGTAAGCTGTCAAATAATTCATGCTTTTTTACAGCCATCCGATGTGTTTTAAAATAGCTCAACTAAATTCGACACCATTCAACCAGATGAGACGCGATTCGATCTAATATGCGACAATGTAACTCAATGTGAAACGGCCCAGTTAAAGGCGGCGTCGTTCAGCTAGATGTGAACAGATTCAAAATCATGTGAAATCACTCAATAAATGTGAAATCACTCAACAAGATGTGAAATGGCTTCACCAAAGGTGAAACGATTCGCGTCCAAGTGAAATGACACGGCATATTTTGATTTGACGTAACTTGTGCGTTCTTGACACGTCTTGTTGTAAGTTGATTCATCATGTTGTGAAGTGAATCAACAAGATGCTTCCATCTTGTTATTTATACTTCCTTGAAAGAAATTTTACGGAAATAAAATCAAAATATGGAAATTTGCCGCATGTTTATTGAAATGAGATATCGTTCAAAGTCCTTTCCGCAACTCACACTTCGACGTTCGCACACCGTTATTTTGTATCGCGACATTTTCCAAGCTTTTTTGCATTTTGCTGGCAAATATTTTTCCCCTGGAAGATCTCAGTATAAAGGTATGTGTTCAAAGATTTATACTCTGTTCTTGAACAATATCTCCTTGTTATTTAGAGTAAATTATTTTAATATAGGAATTATCTGCGTCAACATACATGACATACATAGTGTTGTAACATTTTATAAAGAGTTGTTTAACATTGATATAACATTTGAAAATACTAATCTATTCAAAAATCTTAATAGCTTAATTAATGTCATGGGCAGGCAACATGGCAAAATTTTTAAATATGTATTATATACAGGAGGATCCCCTCCCTCCCCTTTGTATGGAAAAGAATAAGGATGTCACATAACTCACATTAACATTAGATTCCATCTATTTCTATTCCATACCCAATGTGCATACTATATGCTACATTTTTTCAGGGGAGGGGGCAATCACTGATGAATAGTTTTTTCCTTTAGGTCAATTTAATATAGATACATTATGGATTCATTTACAGCAGAACTAATTAATGCTATCAAGGATGTCATTACCATGTTAAGTGAAAGCACGAGTTATGATGATCGTGAGCTGTGTGCAATGCGACTTGAAGTACTTGCTGAGAATGCATTAACTCATGATGTCATCCCATTGGAGGTTGTTGACTGCATAAATAAAGCAGTTCAATTATTGAAAAGAGATCTTGGGATAGAAAGAAGATATGAACCTTATCAAGCTCCATCAGATGAAGCTCTCAGGAGGCGAGGACGCCCAAGATTTTCTATTACGCAAGAGCAGCTTATGTTTTTTAAAGGTAAAAATTGTTTTGGCAACTTGTTTGTATTTTACTTTTCAATAAAAAAGTAACAATTATCATGAATTTGGGAGAAGTGAAGGGATGATTTTAAACTGTTCTCTTAAATTACATCATATATACTATGTGCTTTTCTGTACTTTTATAGATATGGGATTTACTCAAAATCAAATGGCATTAATGCTTGGTGTCAGCAAGCGAACAGTGGAAAACAGACTTGCTGAATTTAACATGACACGCATTGAGAGATTCAGTGATATTGATGACGACTCCCTTGATATATACACTAAACGAATAATCTCGTATTTCCCAAGATCAGGTAAAATAACTATTGGGTAAAATAAACACTCAGGCAAGACAACATAAAGTATCTGGCCATGTATTATGTTGAATGAATGGAGCAGTCTAAATGTCTGAATGAATTGGTGTGAAAATGGTTACATTTTTTAGGAATGAAGACTATAGAAGGAGAGCTTGTGTCACAAGGAATAAAGGTTCAAAGAAGGCGAGTACGAGATTCTATCAAAAGAGTAGATCCAGTTGGAAGGAGACTCAGAACAATCAACGCCATACAAAGAAGGGTGTATAACGTACGCTCACCGTTATCACTTTGGCATATGGATGGAAACCATAAATTGATAAGGTCAGTTAGATTTTAATTATTACCTAAAATGGTGCAGTTGTAGCCAAATACTGCACAAGTAAAAAAGTGTTCACCACGGTAGATAAAATTGAAACCAACACAAATAAAATCTGTGAAAAAATGTAAATTAGTAAAAGTGGTTTATTTAAAGAAGTAATATTGTCGTCCCTTGTTACTTTTTTTTTTAGTATGGTCATTTTTGTTTTTTCGTATTAGATGGCGTTTTGTCATACACGGTTGCATCGATGGTTACAGCAGGGTAATTGTGTATCTTGCATGTAGTGTTGACAACAAATCTGCAACAGTATTGAAACTGTTTGAAGAAGCAATTGCTAAATGGGGGCTTCCATCCAGAGTTAGAGGGGATATGGGTGTGGAAAACCGTGATGTTGCTCATTACATGTTGAGCCATCCAGCAAGAGGACCATCTCGTGGGAGTTATATTACTGGCCGCAGTGTTCACAATTCAAGGATTGAGCGATTGTGGAGAGATGTATATCAAACCGTTCTATCCATGTTCTACGACCTGTTCACACTTATGGAAACGGACGGAATCCTTGATCCCGATAATGAACGCCACCTCTTTTGCCTTCATGAAGTTTATAAGCCTGTCATCAATGATATGCTTACAAAATTTTCAAACGCTTGGATACATCACAAGATGCGCACAGCTGAAAATAAAAGTCCTCTTCAACAATTTATTATGGGCATGCAACAAATACAACACGAGAATGGTACTATTGCCAACGAATATTTTGAAAATCTTTCTGAGGTAAGTTATTCTTGTCGCTATGCAAATTTGCCGCCTTTTTCGAAATAGAGTAATACATACAATTCCATATAAGGCACCATGAAAAAAGATTTTGTGCAGAAGTCAGAACCTTACTAAAATTGATCATGTTCTCTAGATGAAAAAGGGCTGCAAACTCTGTTCGCTGGGTAAAAAATAGGCATATATAATTATGCAATTTGAATTTGCTCACTTCCTAATATATAAGTCTTATCTATTAGGAATCAATCTACTTAGTTTCGAATTTGGTTTACTTTTTCATTTCTCCAGACCGAATTAAATACTTATGGTGTGGACGTACAGGCAGGTTTACCACAGTACAATGATGACGACGGAGTAGTAGTGCCGGACACTACATATCCACTGGATGAAACAGCTTTTGCTGATTTTTTACACAGAGTGTCAACAGTAGAGCGCACAGACCCATGGGACACTGAACCGTACCTATATGCGTTGCAAACACTTGACAATTTACTACCCGAGGAATCGCAGTAGTATTTAATAACTGAAAAGTGGAGTGAGTCTCAACTGCATGATATTCCACAAATTGTGCATATACCACAAACAACAAATGTAAATATCATGTAACCTACATGATAAATGTCAATACAAATACAAATGTCCCCTTTTTTTAGAATTAAAATAATTTCGGATAATATTGAAACATGTATTAAGCGGTATTACTTCTCATAAGCTTGTTTTAAATATAATAGTTTAAAATATTGTACCATATATAAAGTACAATATTGTTGTAAATATTATAACTGAGATCGTAAACATCTAAAGCTAATGCCATGTAAATAGATTTTAAACAGACTAATGAATTGGGACTTTTAAACAGATTCAGACATATCTGCTTAATAATCTTGTAGTGTAATGTAGAAGAGTGCTCGATACAGTAGAGTAGAGCTGTTACAACAAAATGAGAGACATATATATATATATATATTATATATTAATATATATATATATTATATTATATATATATATATATATATATATATATATATATATACATATAAATCGGTACGTTACGCCATTCCAAAATGGGTATTGCTGAAAGCTAAATCAAATTTTTGGAACATTTCATCTTGACTTTCAGGAAGAATTTCACCAATAGCCAGCCGTAAAAGGTTGATGCATGTGTTGGAGGTTGGTAGGCACGAACGCGTGCCGTCACTAAAACACAAAGCAGGCTGGATTGCAAAACCCAGAACAGGCTCATCCTCTGAACCAGTGGCGAATCTTAAGACATCGCCTAGCGATACATTTTCTCGCCTCCCAGCTAAAGGATTAAATAAAAAGTGTTATATAGGTAAAAAGTTAATTAGATAAAACGTGCAGAACGAAAGAAAATATGAACATACCAGCAACCTCTTTGACGTAATTCAAAAAAAGCCTGTATGCCCTGTTCTCTTTCATCCTCTTGTTGGAACCCTGCTCTGAAAATTTTGGCGCCAAAATCTTTACGATTCTCGGATACGTCAACGGATGGTATGCTGTTCTTCGTAATAGGAAGAGCATCGATGGTCTTTCCTTGATGAGCTGAAAATAAAAATATATTAAAATTAAATAGAATTTTTATGATTATGAAAGTAACGGGTACACATAAATCATAAATACACTTCTTTTAATTGTTTCTGTACTCAGTGTTCTATGGCAGTATAACAAATGTAATTACCTCTACTAATCCAAATTTCGAAAAGCCGTTGCGAAGTTGTTCTTCGGCGTCGTTCAGTTGTTCTGCATGAACACCAAAAAGTTTGGTCAGTAATTCTTCGTGCATAAAACACGGTAGCGGTCCGCCTTGTAACATGCTGTAACCTTAAATGAACAGAGTCAGGGTTAACAAAGACATTAACTTGAACGTAGTTGTAAGTTGCAGTTTAATAATAATAAGTTCTCTTACCAAATACAAGACCAGCTCCAAAGAAGTATCTGCGAGTCTCGGCGACAACATCTTGGCGTAAGGTATAGGTATCGCCGCCAACCACAAATAAATGGTCTTTTATCTCGCGGGTCATTGCACCTAGGAACTCTTTCCGAGGACCACCTAGATCCTGTGCGCACTCGCCAGTAAACGTGACTTCTAAAGGAAGACTAGGATCGCTCACACCAAGTCCACCCAACAACTCGTCCATGCCATCTTCGTAAATGTTTTCCCGCGTAACGAAAACATCTGTTGTTTCACCTTCAAGTTGCACCGTTGGGTCCATAACATCGAGGGGACGACCCCGCAGAAAGTGGCAAGAGAAGGTTCGCAGAACTTGGACAGGGTCATCATTTGCAGTTCTGCAATAATATTATAAAAAAATTCCGCTCATAAAAATATCGTTCATTGATGATTACAAGCAAGCTTTGCAATAATACGTACGTTGCTTTTAGTGTTGCGTCGATGGCGTTTCGTAGGTGTTCTTCGTATGGCAGAGCCATAGGATCTACTTCCACGCTAAGAACAGAATTAAAAATGTTTAAATATGAAAGAAATATATATTGGTTTTGATTGCATCGGTGTGGATATTGATTCCGTGTATCATTGAAATTTTCTATTTGGGTAATACCTGTTTTCAAGTTCAGCGCGATTGCTGTCCTCGATTTCCAACGTTTCATTTGGTTGAGGAACTGGTGCTAATGAATCCAGGTCACTGTCTCTCGCGTCAGTATTAGAGACTAATTGTGTCGGGGCGATCTGTTCGTTTAGCGGCAAAGAGGTTGTATTTGAAATTAACGTGTCATCATCCGTAACTTGAACGACGTCGTTTCTAAAGATAAATTCAAGAACAAATGAGATGGTGTACCACCTGTAGCCAAATACCGTATAAAGCATGATTTTTTAAAAATGAAGTTCCATTACTATTGCTTTAATTGAATTTCCAATGTTTTATTGTAAACAGTTCGTACACATAGAGTTGCAAACTATAGTCTTATTAGGTTTTAACATGCTATGAAGAATTGATACCTTTCACTGTTAATTCCATATCGGCTATTCTCGTCTCCCTCTTCAGTTTCATGCTCATTTGCAGAATGATAATGCTGTCGAAATTGTTAAATAGTTTGTTAAACAAAAACATGTTTGTCATTTTCCTTCGGCCGATGTAATTTGTCTTAGCATTTACAATGGGAGCGGTGGATTATCTGAAATATCTAAACTTACCTCGCAAGCTTGTAGATGCTCACTCATTTCACTAACTGAAACGCTTTCACCGCATGATAAGCATATTTTTTTTCTTCATGAAAACGCACAGTTTCCGTCAAAGGAATACTTCTTTGAAGCGGTCGTATGTATATTCGGCCATTGCCAAAGCATCTCAGTTGCTCCGTACTGCATGAGCCATGCGAAACCACTTTCAACTTCTTTCTTTCCTTTTCCTGACTCACCAAAATTTGAAAGCCACCAGAAAAGCGCAACGGAGGATAAGCCCTATTAAGGATAAGGATAAGGATAAGGCCATGCCATGATGTTATACCTGCCACTCACTCATAAAATTAGCCAGGCCTATTATGAATAATAGTCAAAAAAGAGTGCAGTCCTAACAAACAAACAAAGAAACAAGTAATTTTAACAATGTCGTACTCGAATAACACTTCTTTCACAGCAGCCGCAGTAGCGGATACGGGAAAAGACACACGTTTTTCGCCCAGACCGTTTTCTAGAAGCTCCAATTTCTCAGAGCAAGATGGTGCCTCAGTAGCTCCCCTCTCAGCGAAGCAGAACATCGTCTTTGTCAAACACTTTTCTACAGGAATAATTATAAGTGTTTTGTATCATAATTTAAATTTAAAACGTTACAAATACAATAATCCACTGGCACTGTTACCTTTCTTGGCAGGTGCACGTCTTCTACGGCCGGGAATTTGCCTAGAGTATGGTTGTACCCTCTAAAAATTTGTAAATTAAACCAACTAGTTAAATTTTGCCTCTCTTTTCATTTCTCAAAATATCCCACCTCCCTTCTTACTATTTTTTTGGGGGGGGGGTTTATGGTCACATGTTTCATGAATACATGCAGTATAAAAAGTTACCGCTTGTCGGCTAAACAATCTTCGGTGTTCTTCTAGATGCCGAGAATTGGTTGCCGAGGTTGAGGCAGCTTGTTCACCAGTGGATGTGCTACTAGAGGCACTTGTAGTTTGACCGTTTTGCCCGTTATTTACAGCAGAAGTCGAGGGTTGGGCTTGCTGTGACCTCTCTCTGTTATGCAGCATCTGCACAACCTGCATTAATGCATTTACTGTGTCCACATTATTACTCTAAAAAATAAAAAAAATCTTTAAAATAAAATTTTGGTGACACCATAATGTACAATTGTATAATTTTGAGAATATTCAAGCAATTAACATAATTTTAAATGAATATTGAATGTAATATTCCCACCATTGTTGCATACACTTTAAGGATTTTACCAACAGCTGAAACGTAACACAAAGTTGAAATTATTTCATTATCATCTGCTAGGGAGCCTAAACAGGGCCGGATTAACATCGCGCGAGTCCCGTGGCAGGTTTTTGGCGCGGGGCCCCCATCCCCTGGTATGAAAACTTTTAAATTCAAAGACACACAAATTTGGTAATTGTTTTTTGTTTTATCTGTTATTCATTTTTTTGGATGTAATTACGTCTTAGGAATTGTTTAATGCATTCTTGAGTGTAAAAGAAGTAAATCAGAAGTAACACTGTAGCTGCAACATGATACAGGAGACAATGGTCCGATACAGGACCAGGTCGGCAACACGTGTAAACAGGATCATATAACAGCGCAACAAGAGATTAAATACTAACGGGGATCTATATTTTCCTGGGTTAACTAAAGAGTGTAGGAGCCCTGAATGCGTTAGTCATGAAGACCCTAAATGCGCGAGTACCTTAAGTGCGCAAAGGATATAAAATGGGTGTGTTTTCGTTAAAACGAGCTCGGCACAGTAAAGCGCGATGCCCCCATAAGCGCGAGGCCCGCGGCATATTCCGCATCTGCCACATGGTTAACCCGGCTAGCCCTGTCAGCCTAAATACAATTATTTCAAATGTTACATGGAAAAATCAGTGACAATTCTTTAACGTATAACTTATATTTTTAAGCCATATTTTCCGGCCATATTTTCCCGAATAAACAATTCGCACTTTCTTTCTCCTGAAAGCGCAAACGCACACATGGCCCTTTGCCCTTTACCCGGCCGTTTTCTATAAATAATTTACTCTAAATAACAAGGAGATATTGTTCAAGAACAGAGTATAAATCTTTGAACACATACCTTTATACTGAGATCTTCCAGGGGAAAAATATTTGCCAGCAAAATGCAAAAAAGCTTGGAAAATGTCGCGATACAAAATAACGGTGTGCGAACGTCGAAGTGTGAGTTGCGGAAAGGACTTTGAACGATATCTCATTTCAATAAACATGCGGCAAATTTCCATATTTTGATTTTATTTCCGTAAAATTTCTTTCAAGGAAGTATAAATAACAAGATGGAAGCATCTTGTTGATTCACTTCACAACATGATGAATCAACTTACAACAAGACGTGTCAAGAACGCACAAGTTACGTCAAATCAAAATATGCCGTGTCATTTCACTTGGACGCGAATCGTTTCACCTTTGGTGAAGCCATTTCACATCTTGTTGAGTGATTTCACATTTATTTGAGTGATTTCACATGATTTTGAATCTGTTCACATCTAGCTGAACGACGCCGCCTTTAACTGGGCCGTTTCACATTGAGTTACATTGTCGCATATTAGATCGAATCGCGTCTCATCTGGTTGAATGGTGTCGAATTTAGTTGAGCTATTTTAAAACACATCGGATGGCTGTAAAAAAGCATGAATTATTTGACAGCTTACTGGGTCACTCTTATACGACTTGTTGCGTCACTGCAAAATACATCAAGTCATTTCACTTGGTCCATACGAATCAGTTCAATAATAGCCGAATTAATACACAGTGAAGTGAATCGTTTCAACTTTGAACGAGTCATTTCTTTTGTTTTGTCCAGTCATATTACTACAATATGTTCAAGCATTTCTAAACACATTGAATCATTCGTGTTTGTTATGAATGATTTCTGTTTATGTCCATTCATTTCACACGTGTAACATTTTTGGTGGTAACGGCCGCC